>NC_066524.1:21138512-21161012 GCF_024679095.1 Eriocheir sinensis
TTTCTCCTTTTTTTATTATCTGCTTTTTCTTCACTGTTTTGTCCTCTTTCTCTGTCTGTGGTGGTGGTGGTGGTGATGATGGTGGTGGTGGTGATGGTGGTGGTGGTGGTGGTGATAATGGTGCTGAATGCGGTGGTTACTGGTGTTGATGGCGGCTGTAATTTGTGGGTGTTGTGATGGAAGTGGTGTTGTCGCTGGTGGTGGTGGTGGTGGTTGTGGTGGTGGTGCCAAGGGCGAAGATGACGGGGCAGAGCATGTTAGAAGGCCACCACCACCACCACCACCAACACCACCACCACCACCACCACCTTGAGTTATGTATGTTGGACGATTCGAGTGTTTCCTTTGCTATCACAGAGAAGAGGAGGAGGAGGAGGAGGAGGAGGAAGAGAAGGGGGAGGAGGAGGAGGTTGCCAAACTAAAAGGATAAAGAAGAGTTAAGTGTTAAAAAGAAACGATAGAAATGAACATAGAGAAAAATATAGATAGATAGATAGATAGATAGAGGAGGGAAGAGCAGGGAGAGGGAGGGAGAGAGTAAAGGAGAGAAATGAGAAGAGAGAGAGAGAGAGAGAGAGAGAGAGAGAGAGAGAGAAGATATAGACATGATAGACAACCTGTACTAAGAAATCTCAGGTGTTCCTTAAAATATAATTAGCAGGTATATACAAAGACTTGAGAGAGTGGCCCCAAGTGTTACGAGAAGATAATTACTGCACAGGTGACAGGTGGGATTGACAGGTAGATGTGTGTGAGAGAGAGAGAGAGAGAGAGAGAGAGAGGGGGGGAGGTACTTTGAGGTTTGTGATGATAAATAAAAATCCAGGTGTTGTTGACGTGTGATTTCTATGCATAAAAGAAGATTACAGACATTGGCCACAGGTGTTCGAAGGAGCTGATTGCATAGGTGAAAGGTAGAGTTGACAGGTGTTGAAGGGGAGGGGGTTGTGTGTGTGTGTGTGTGTGTGTGTGTGCCCTTAATTAACCTTACCTGCTGTTTTGGCTGCTTGATTCATTAGCGTTTTACAGGTAAGAGCATGGAGATACTTTTTCTCTTTCTCCTTCTCTTCCTCCTCCTCCTCCTCTTCCTCCTCCTCCTCCTCCCTCTATTTCTTATTTTTTCTTCCTTAATTTTTGTTCTGTTCTTTCCTCTGTGTGTGTGTGTGTGTGTGTGTGTGTGTGTGTGTGTGTGTGTGTGTGTGTGTGTGAAAAACGAAAAAAAAAAAATCACCAGGTGAACACGTGACCTCCTCCCCCTCCCTCCCCTCTCCCTCCCTCCCCCTCTTCACCCCCTGACCTTGCCTCCCCCCCACCCCCTCTTAGGCTCCTCCTGGCACGTGATTGGCCGAATGAACAGCCAATCAGGAGCCTCCTCGTCGCCCATTGGTGGAAAGGAACGAGTATGAGACGGGAAAGTTTCATATGGCCTTCTCTCTCTCTCTCTCTCTCTCTCTCTCTCTCTCTCTCTCTCTCTCTCTCTCTCTCTCTCTCTCTCTCTCTCTATCTCTCTCTCTCTCTCTCTCTCTCTCTCTCTCTCTCTCTCTCTCTCTCTCTCTCTCTCTCTCTCTCTCTCTCTCTCTCTCTCTCTCTCTCTCTCTCTCTCTCTCTCTCTCTCTCTCTCTCTCTCTCTCTCTCTCTCTCTCTCTCTCTCTCTCTCTCTCTCTCTCTCTCTCTCCCTCTCTCTCTCTCTCTCTCTCTCTCTCTCCAACCTTCTTCCCTCTTTCCATCTCCTCTTTCTCCCTCTTCCCCTACTCCTCTCCTCTTCTTTACCTCCCTTCTCCCTCCTCCTTCTCCTCCTCCTCCTCCTGTGTTAGAGAGAAGGTCAGAAGGTCACACGGATGCCCAGAAAGTCCCTCTTGAAGCTAAATACAAGAGCCCTGCATTGCTTGTGTCGGCTAATGAAGATGGAGGAGGAGGAGAAGGAGGAAGAGGAGGAGGAGGAGGAGGAGGAGGAGGAAGGGCAGCGTTAAGTGCTCCCTTAGTCATGACCATCCATCAGGGAGGAGGAAGAAAGCGAGAGAAGGGAGAGGAAAGAAGGAAAGAAAGAAGAGAAGGGAAACAGGAATGGAGGAAAGTTGGCAACAGTAACTTTTTAGACAGAGGAAAAAAAAGGAAGGAAGGAAGGGAGACGAAGGGAGAGGAAGGGAGTGCAGGGAAACATTGAGGGAGGAAGACGAGAAGGGACAGGGAAGAAGGAAGGAAGGAGGGAAAACAAAGAAGAAGAAGAAGAATGCAGATAAAAAGGAGGAGGAAGACGGGGATGGGAGAAGGAGGAGAAGGGAGGAAGGAAGGTGGGGGGGGGGGAGAATGGGAGAGGGAGAGCCATAGGTAGAGAGAGAAGAGGAGGAGGAATAAGAGGAAGAAAGAGAGAGAGAGTGAAGGAGGAGAAAGAAAAAATATTTAAGACAAACTCGAAGGAAGGGAGGAGGAAGAGGAGGAGGGAAGGGAAGAATGAGACAGTGAGAGGAAAGAGAGGAGGAGGGAAAGAAGAGGAGAGAGAGAGAGGAAGACAAGTGTATAAACAAGGTGAAAGAAGTCTTGTCAAATAACGCCATGATCGATTCTTAGTGAGGGAGCCGAAGTGAGTCTGAATGGTCGGCGTCATGCTTCGCGGCGCCTGAAGAATGCACGCCGTCCGACCCTCCGTGGACGCCGACCCATCGACTTGAGACTTGAGAATAAAAATAAAATAGAAAACAAATGACCTCGACTCCCTCAGCAGCGAGATTTTAAAGAGTGAAAGGAAAAAGGTGGATGGTAAAAATATAGATAAAAAAACGAAATTAAGACGTAGAGAATTAAAATGAAATAGAAAACAAATGACGTCGCCTCCCTCAGCAGCGAGATTTTAAAGAGGGAAAGGAAGAAGGTGAAGAAAATGATGGTAGGGAGAAAATAAGATAGAGAAAGAAATGAAGACTTAGAGCATAAGAAGAAAATGGAAAATAAATGACCTCAACTCCCTCAGCAGCGAGATTTTAAAGAGGGAAAGGAAGAAGGTGAAGAAAATGATGGTTGGGAGAAAATAAGATAGACAACGAATGAAGACTTAGAGAATAAAAAGGAAATAGAAGATAATAGGAAATAAAAGAGGGAAAGGAAAGGATGTGGAAAAAGAGGGAAAGAGAAAGGAGGAAGAAAAAGATTGACGGCGATGTGGAGAATAAAGAAAAAAAGAGAAAGTAGAAAAAGAAAAGAGTTAGTAAAAGGCGAAATTGTTTAAAATGAAAAGAAAAAGATAGAAAAAAAGAAGAAAAGAGAAAAAGAAGAAAAGAAAAATGGAGAAAAAGAAAAGAAAAGAAAAAAGAAGAGAAGAAAAACAAAACAAAATAAAAAGACCTTCCCTTAAGAGGCTTGTAACTCATCCGTGAAACTTCCTCAGCAGCGAAATCCTTTAAGATGGAAGGAAAAAGTTTAAAAATAAGAATTAACTACCTTTTGTACACTGTGGCTGATGAGAAATGGCATGGGATGAATGGGTGGGGAGAAGGGGGAAGGGATAATGGATGGGAAGATTGTGGGTGGGGTGGGAGCTGAAGGGGAAGGGAGTAGCTCTTGGGAATGGATGGGAGGGGGATTGGGGTAGTGGAGGGGGAGATTGTGTGTGGTGGGGGAGGATAGGGGAAGGGAGTAGGGAAGGGAATGGATGGGGAGGAGGAGGGAAGGGATAATGGATGGGAAGATAGTGTGTGGTGGGGGAGGAAGGGGAAGGGATTAGCTCTTGGGAATGGAAGGGAGAGAAGGTTGTGTGTGAAGGGAGGAAGGGAAGTGAAGGGGAAGGGAGATGAAAGGGAATGGATGGGGAGATTGTGTGTGTGGTGGGGGAGGAAGGGGAAGGGAGTTGAGGGGAAGGGAGTGGGAGAATAAGTGTTATTTTTGCTTCCTTTCCAGTTTGTCTTTTTTTCATTTCTCTAATCTCCCTTTAACTCTTTTTCTGCTTCCTTCATTCCTCCTCCTTCTCCTTTTCCTCCCTTCGTTTAGTCGTGCACCCTTCCTCTCCCTTCCTTCCTTCCTTCCTTCTTTTCCATTGTCCTCCTTTTCCTCCCTCCCTTCCTTTCCTGCTTCTCTGCTATCTTGTCTCTGTCCTTCTCTCACCTTTCTCCTCCCTTCTCTCTCTCTCCCTCCCTCTCTCTCTCTCCCTCCCGTCTCCGGTTACCTGGTGGGCGGGATTTTCACCTGCAATTAACACCCGAAGTCGCCCGTCAGGCCTCAGCGATGATGTGTCTAAGATAATATTATTGCATTTCCGCGCCAGTAGTTCCTGTTTCTGCCTCTGTGCTGGCGAGGGCGTGCCTGTTGAAGGGTGGGGAGGGGGGGGGTGGGGATGGAGGACGGGGGAAGGGCAGCGGCGGGTGTGTTTGCATTGGGAGGTTGTAATTAAGAAGCTAGTCTCGATTTCTCTTTCTTTTCTTTACATGGAGGTGATTTGCGCTAAGGGAGGTTATTATTAAGAAGCTGTTGAAGGGTTGGTAGGGGGAAGGACGGGGGAGGAGCAGAGGCGGGTGTGTTTGCATAGGGAGGTTGTAATTAAGAAGCTAGTCTGGATTTCTCTTTATTTTGAGGTGATTTGTGCTAAGGGAGGTTGATATTAAGAAGCTGTTGAAGGGCTGTGTGTGGGGAGGACGGGGAAGAAGCAGCGAGTTTGTTTGTATAGGGAGGTTGTAATTAAGAAGCTTGTCTCGATTTCTCTTTCTTTTCTTTACAGGGAGATGATTTGTGCTAAGGGAGGTTGATATTAAGAAGCTGTTGAAGGGCTGCGTGGGGGAAGGACGGGGCAGAAGCGGCGGGTGTGTTTGCATAGGGAGGTTGTAATTAAGAAGCTAGTCTGGATTTCTCTTTATTTTGAGGTGATTTGAGCTAAGGGAGGTTGATATTAAGAAGCTGTTGAAGGGCTGTGTGTGGGGGGAGGACGGGGCAGAAGCAGAGAGTTTGTTTGCATTGGGAGGTTGTTATTAAGAAGCTAGTCTCGATTTCTCTTTCTTTTCTTTACATGGAGATGATTTGAGCTAAGGGAGGTTATTATTAAGAAGCTGTTGAAGGGCTGTGTGTGGGAGGACGGGGCAGAAGCAGCGAGTTTGTTTGCATTGGGAGGTTGTTATTAAGAAGCTAGTCTCGATTTCTCTTTCTTTTCTTTACATGGAGATGATTTGAGCTAAGGGAGGTTGATATTAAGAAGCTGTTGAAGGGCTGCGTGGGGAAAGGACGGGGCAGAAGCGGCGAGTTTGTTTGCATTGAGAGGTTGTTATTAAGAAAGTAGTCTCGATTTCTCTTTATTTTCTTTACATGGAGATGATTTGAGCTAAGGGAGGTTATTATTAAGAAGCTGTTGAAGGGCTGTGTGTGGGAGGACGGGGCAGAAGCAGCGAGTTTGTTTGCATTGGGAGGTTGTTATTAAGAAGCTAGTCTCGATTTCTCTTTCTTTTCTTTACATGGAGATGATTTGAGCTAAGGGAGGTTGATATTAAGAAGCTGTTGAAGGGCTGTGTGTGGGGAGGACGGGGCAGAAGCAGAGAGTTTGTTTGCATTGGGAGGTTGTTATTAAGAAGCTAGTCTCGATTTCTCTTTATTTTCTTTACATGGAGATGATTTGTGCTAAGGCAGGTTATTATTAAGAAGCTGTTGAAGGGCTGCGTGGGGGAAGGACGGGGCAGAAGCGGCGGGGCTGTTTGCATTGGGAGGTTGTTATTAAGAAGCTAGTCTCGATTTCTCTTTATTTTGAGGTGATTTGTGCTAAGGGAGGTTATTATTAAGAAGCTGTTGAAGGGCTGCGTGGGGGAGGACGGGGCAGAAGCAGCGAGTTTGTTTGCATTGGGAGGTTGTTATTAAGAAGCTAGTCTGGATTTCTCTTTATTTTGGGGGTGATTTGTGCTAAGGGAGGTTATTATTAAGAAGCTGTTGAAGGGCTGTGTGTGGGGAGGACGGGGCTGAAGCAGCGAGTTTGTTTGCATTGGGAGGTTGTTATTAAGAAACTAGTCTCGATTTCTCTTTCTTTTCTTTACATGGAGATGATTTGAGCTAAGGGAGGTTGATATTAAGAAGCTGTTGAAGGGTTGTGTGGGCGGATGAAGGGGAAGGGGAAGAAGGAGACAGTGAGAGATGAAAGGAAGAAAGAAAAGAACAAAAAAGAACGACGAAGAAAAGAAAGAAAGGAAAGAAGGAGAATGAGAGAAGAATGGGACAAGGACGAGAAGAAAGAGGAGGAGGAAGAGGAGGAGGAGGAGGAGGAAAAAAAAAAGAGGAAAATGAAAGTGAAAGCGAGGGAAAAGCACCTGGAAATGAAAAGATAAAGTGCATACCATTAACCCCAATTAACCTGTCGGGGACGCGTTACTTGACTCACCTCTCCTTGCCCACCTGTGTCGCTTCGTCCCAACATTTTTTTTTTTTCGATTTTTTTTCAAGAAGAGGAGGAAGAAGAGGAGGAGGAAGAGGAGGAGGAGGAGAAAGGAGATAATGATAATAATGATATTGAATGAGAGAAAAAAAAAAGAAAAAAGAAAATGGAGAAAGGAAGGAAGAAGGAAGGGGAGACTTATATGAATCTGTCCTCCTCCTCCTCCTCCTCCTCCTCCTCCTCCTCCTCTTCATTATCCCTTCTTCCCCGTCAATGGTAGACAGACATTAATCCTTCCTTTCCCGACTCCTCCTCCTCCTCCTCCTCCTCCTCCTCCTCCTCCTCCTCTTCCTTGCCAAAAAAAAGGAAGAAAGATAAAGAAGAAGAAAAGTTAAGGATTGTGGTAATTAAGATTTGCAGATAGATAGAGAGATAGATAGATAGCCAGAGAGAGAATGACAGACTTAAGTAATATGAAAAACGAAACAAAAAACAATCAGTCCGCGTCTTAAGCCCCATAATTAGCCGTGTTAAAGGCGCATCACTCTCTTCTTGATTACTAAGGCGCGACATTAAGGAGGAGGAGGAGGAGGAGGAGGAGGAAGGGAAGATGGTGAGGGGGAAGAGGAAGGGAATGAGGAGGAGGAAGAGGAAATGGTCGTGGGAGGAGGAGGAATGGAAGGAAGAAGAGGAGGAAGAGGAGGAGGAGGAGGAGGAGGAGGAGGAGGAGGAGGAGGAGGAGGAGGTGGTGGAAGGGAAGATGGTGAGGGAGAAGAGGAAGGGAATGAGGAGGAGGAAGAGGAAATGGTCGTGGGAGGAGGAGGAATCGAAGGAAGAATAGGAGGAAGAGGAGGAGGAGGAGGAAGGGAAGATGGTGAGGGAGAAGAGGAAGGGAATGAGGAGGAGGAAGAGAAAATTGGTCGTGGGAGGAGGAGGAATGGAAGGAAGAAGAGGAGGAGGAGGAGGAGGAGGAGGAGGAGGAGGAGGAGGAGAAAACAATGGGATAGAGAAGATGAAGATGAATACGAGAGATAAATGATAGTAATAATAATAACAATAATAATAATAATAATAATAATAATAATAATAATAATAATAATAATAATAATAATAATAATAATAATAATAATAATAATAATAATAATAATAATAATAATAATAATAATAATAATAATAATAAATGTGTGTGTGTGTGTGTGTGTGTGTGTGTGTGTGTGTGTGTGTGTGTGTGTGTGTGTGTGTGTGTGTTGTGACCTGTACATTGTTATTAGCGACTTCAAATTGATCACCTTTTGCCTTCCTGTACCCACCACCACCACCACCACCACCACCACCATCACCACCACCATCACCACCATCACCACCACCACCACCCCTCTCCTTCCTCTCTCTCTTCTTCTCTTTCCTCGCTTTCTCTCTCTTTCCTTCCCTCTCCCTCCTCTGTTCTCTCCTCGTCTCCTATCCCCCCTTTCTCTCTCTCTCCTTCTCCCCCCTTTCTCTTCTCTCCTTCCTCCCTTCTTCCTTCCTTCCTCTTCCCTCTTTTCTCTCTTTCTCTCCCTTTCCCTCTCTTCCTTTCACCACCACCACCACCACCACCACCTCCTTCACCACCACCACCACCACCACCGTTAATAGACTCATCACACGACTAATGGCTCACTGGACACCTCACTCCCCTTCAGCTGAGATTTATATGTATACTCTCTCTCTCTCTCTCTCTCTCTCTCTCTCTCTCATCGTTTTTCTCTCTTCCCTTTCTCTTTCGCTCTTTTCCCTTCCCTTCCTTCACCCATATCCTCCTTCCTTCCTTCCTTCCCTTCCTTATGTCTCTTCCTCTTCCTTTCTTTCTGTCCCTCCCTTCTTCCTTCCTTCCTTCTATATGTCTTTCTTTCCCTCTACGTTCAAGTGTGTGTGTGTGTGTGTGTTTGTGTGTGTGTGTGTGTGTGTGTGTGTGTGTGTGTGTGTGTGTACCCAAGAGAGGAATGGCGGTGGTTGTGTTTATTTTTGCGTCCCTGATAAGGAGATTCGAACCGAGGACCAGAGTTTTCTGTTGTCCTCTTTGAGCCATAAGGAAGCTGGATAAGGGGGGATGCTGCTCTCTCTCTCTCTCCTTCTCTCTTTTTCTTTCTCTCCCTCTCTCTCTTTCTCTCCCATTCTTTCCCTCCCTCCTTCAACCTCTCTGCTTCTTTTCATTTTCTTCCTTGCTTTTCATTCTTTTCCTTCATTCCTTCTCCTTTCCTTCCTCTCTTTCTTTCAATTCTTCGTCTTCTTCCTTCCCTTTCTACTGTTCTTCATTCTTTCATCTGGAAGGGGAAGGGAGAGGGGGAGGGGAAGCTGTCACCTGTCTTTTGATTTACCTGTAATTAACCTCACGAAGCTCAGGTGAGGAGGAGGAGAAGGAGGAGGAGGAGGAGGAATGAGAAGAGGAGGAGGAGGAAGAGTGTAAGTCATTCTGGATTTCCCGAGATGTGGGTGGAAGCAGTGAGTGTTCATGGCAAGGAAGAAGAAGAAGAAGAAGAAGAAGAAGAAGAAGAGGGAGGAGGAGGAGGAGGAGGAGGAGGAGGAAGACAGGGGGGTTTGAGGGGGTCGGCATCTGGGTGTACCACTGTCTCGAGGTCGTTAAAATGCAGAACACGCCTTGACGTTGTTTGGGGCGCCTTACCAACAGGTTTATAATGGAGTTTGATCCCTTTGCAATTTTTTCATCGGCCGAGACAAATGAGTCGCGTACGGCCGCTTGCGTGAGGTAACCTGATGGCATTCTCTGTCGCTTCCGCTTCTCACATCAACAAATTCCAAAGGCCGACAAGGAGATCAATCGGGTTCTATTGAATGTTTCTTTAGGTTCAGGATACAGAAGAAGGGTCACACTACCACCAGGGTCATTAAGCTACCCTTGGAAATGACCACAACCCCTATGAAAGCAGAAATGTTGAAGACTACGGCCGAAAAAAGGAGATCAATCGGGTTCTAATGAGTGTTTCTTTAGGTTCAGGATACGGAAGAAGAGTCACACTACCACCAGGGTCATTAAGCTACCCTTGGAAATGACCACAACCCCTATGAAAGCAGAAATGTTGAAGACTACGGCCGAAAAAAGGAGATCAGTCGGGTTCTAATGAGTGTTTCTTTAGTTCAGGATACAGAAGAAGGGTCACACTACCACCAGGGTCATTAAACTACCCCTGGAAATGACCACAACCCCTACGAAAGCAGAAATGTTGAAGACTACGGCCGAAAAGGAGTGTTTCTTTAGGTTCAGGATACAGAAGAAGGGTCACACTACCACCAGGGTCATTAAGCTACCCCTGGAAATGACCACAACCCCTATGAAAGCCTTGTCAAATATGTGTGCCGGGTCGAGGAAAGGTTTTAGAACGCGGGATACTGTCCTTATCGTCCACTTGCAAACAATGAGACCACGAGAGACTGGTATTGGAAGCTTGTATAGAGGGACCAGGTTAGCGAGGTCGTTTTGGGGTTGGTTCCTGATTGTCCTGTCCTTCCTTCGAATATGATAGCCATTGGTAACACATGGGAGGGAGAAATATATGTACTAGTTAGTGTTGAGTCAGGAGGTGAAGTGACAGTCTAGGAGAGTCAGTCTGAGAGTCAATATGAGTCAAAACGAGTCAGTCTGAGTAATGGGACACCGTGGAATGAGTGAGTCAGTTCTAGTCACCGTTGAGTCAGATGGTGGAATGTGTATCTAGGTCAGGGAATGCCCAGATTGAGACCTTACTTGGGACCTTAACACACACACACACACACACACACACACACACACACACCTTGCAAGTCACCTGTACATTATTAAGTTATTTTACCTGGAGATCACGACAGCGCGGCCAGGTATAAGGAGGAGGAGGAGGAGCAGGACTCGCCAACCATTCCCCGACTCACCAACTCCACGCCCCGACTTCCCCAACTCACCCTTCCGACTCACTCCCCGACTTCCCACTAACCCCGACTCACATTTCACCTCCCCCACGACTCACCGACCATTCCCCGACCCCCCGACTCTTCCACCACCCGCTCCACAGTGACTCAGGACAACAGGTGGTCAGAAGCGGATCTCGGGGCCCAAGCGCACGCATCACCTTGAAGTAGTACCAGCTGGCGCCGCCTAGTGATGGCTGCCCAGGTAGAGACGAACACCTGTGCCCTCTTGAAGTTGCCTGACCTTACCGTACCTCTCCGTGTGCCTGGATTTGTTGATAGATAGATAGAGGGAGAGATGGATGGATGGATAGAGAGGTTAATAGATTGATGTGTGTGGAATTGATGTGTTAGATAAGGAAGTTGTTTGAGTCTTCTTCTTCTTCCTCCTCTTCTTCTTCTTCCTTCTCTTCCTCCTGCTCCTCTTCTGCATTCCGCATCTATTTTTCTTCTTCTCTTCTTCTTCCTCCTCCTCCTCCTCTTTCATATTCTTCCCCTCTTCTTCCTCCTAATTTTCTCTTCTTTTTCTCTTCTTCTCTTCCTCTTCCTCCTCCTCCTTCTCTTCTTCCACATTCTTTTCCTCTCATTCCTCCTCCTCTTCTTCCTCCTCTTCCTTCATTTTCTTCCCCATACCAATCCTTCTCTCATCACCACCACCACCACCACCACCACCACCATCACCACCACCATCATCATCATTATCATTATCCAAGTCATTATCCGACCGCATCAAACTCCTCCACCGGCTCAATTTCATAATCCCGACATACCTGGGCGCTACACTTCGTCCTTAATTACTCTCGCCCTAATTAAAGGTGATTTGAGGAGGAGGAGGAGGAGGAGGAGGAGGAGGATGTGTAAATGAGTGGAAGATTAGAGGAAGGCAATGATGATGATGATGATGAGTGCAAATAAGAGTTCCTCCTCCTCCTCCTCCTCCTCCTCTCCTCTCCTCTCCTCCTCCTCTTCCTTTCCTTTTCTCTCCTTTTCCTCAATTTTCCTTTCCTTTCTTTTCCCTCCCTTCCCTTCCCTTCCCTTCCCTTCCCTTCCCTATCCTTCCCTTCCCTTCCCTTCCCTTCCCTTCCCTTTCCTTCCCTCTATTTCCCTTCCCTTCCCTTCCCTTCCCTTCTCTTCCTTTCCTTTCCCTTCCCTTCCCTTCCCTTCCTTTCCTTTCCCTTCGCTTCCCTATCCATCCCTTCCCTTTCCTTCGCTATCCTTCCCTCTATTTCCCTTCCCTTCCCTTCCCCTCCTTTCCTTTCCCTTCGCTTCCCTATCCATCCCTTCCCTTTCCTTCGCTATCCTTCCCTCTATTTCCCTTCCCTTCCCTTCCCTTTCCTCCCTTCTCTTCTCTTTTCTATATCCTCTCCTTTCTTCCTCTCCTCTCCTCTCCTCTTCTCTCCTCCTCCTCCTCCTCCTCCTCCTCCAGCTCAAATCCTCGAAAAGCAAGTCACC
Organism: Eriocheir sinensis; assembly: GCF_024679095.1. NCBI lineage: Eukaryota > Metazoa > Arthropoda > Malacostraca > Decapoda > Varunidae > Eriocheir > Eriocheir sinensis. The sequence continues at coordinate 21,150,238 of NC_066524.1, forward strand.
TTGTTTTTGCCCTCATCAGCTAGTGTCTTTATTAACTGCCTGGCTGCCCCCATAGAGAGGGAATAAGGTTCGCTATTGGGCTAGTAATTTCATAAAGGTCCCCCCTCGAGCCTGCCCCTCCCATGCGCGCCTCGATGTTATCACACTCGGTGCAATTTGTGAAGGAAAAAATGAGCGTTGGTGAGATCGGATTTTCTTTGATGCGGAGTGGCGGGGGTGGAGGGAATGGGGGAGTTGTGGGTGGGGGTAAAGGGGGAGGAAGAGAAGGGGGTTTTGTGTGTGTGTGTGTGTGTGTGTGTGTGTGTGTGTGTGTAACAGTAACAACAACAATAACAACATCATCTTCTACTACTACTACTACTACTACTACTACTACTACTACTACAGCAACACGGCCCTTCTACACCTCCTCCTCCTCCTCCTCCTCCTCCTCCTCCTCCTCCACGGTCATCACTCAGCCTTCCTCCCTTCCTCCCTCTCCCCCGCACCCCATAATCATATCTTCGCCGGGAACAGATGAAGCCGCGTCGCGTCGTCACCCTCGGCACTGTCTCCCCTTACCATGTCGTTAACGTCGCCGGGCGGGGAAGAAGAGGCAGGTGCGGGGTTGTCAGAAGGTGCCGCCCCTCTCATCATCAACTTCCAAAGGCTGAAAAAGGGATCTATCGGGTTATAATTCATGGTTCTTCAGGTTCACGGCACAGAGGAAGGGTTAAACTACCACCAGGGTCATGAAACTATCCCTAGAAATGCCCAGGACGCTTATGAAAGCCTTGTCATATATGTTAGGCTCATGGAGATCTCTCTTAGTCCACCTGAAGCCCACGGGATATCAGGTGTTGGCGTGTGAAGTCTCAATTATGTAGCTCTCCTTTGTGTGTGTGTGTGTGTGTGTGTGTGTGTGTGTGTGTGTGAATAAAGTCAGTGAATATCAAAATGAGGTTAGATTAAAAGTTTCACACAGTATTTCATGATCTCTACGTGTGTGTGTGTGTGTGTGTGTGTGTGTGTGTGTGTGTGTGTGTGTGTGTGTGTGTGTGTGTGTGTGTCTAGTCTGTTTTTCTTTTTTTCTTTTTATTTTTCACATCAAGCACTTCAAATCGTAGGGACCTTGGATTAATTTTCTCTCTCTCTCTCTCTCTCTCTCTCTCTCTCTCTCTCTCTCTCTCTCTCTCTCTCTCTCTCTCTCTCTCTCTCTCTCTCTCTCTCTCTCTCTCTCTCTCTCTCTCTCTCTCTCTCTCTCTCTCTAACTCACTCTAATTTCACACACGGAGGAAACTTTAATTAATTCTCTACCTTGAGTTCGCTGTATCATTATTTTCCGCGTCTATTGTCACCTTATTCGTCTTTTGGTTCATGTTCAGTCGGCAAAAAAAGTCGTGTCATACTCCAAAAAGTCGTGTCACTTTCTCAGGTGCGGGTAATGACGGGTTGCGGCGGTCGGATACACGTTCAAATCATGTCATCAGACCGACAGAGTCACTCCATTCTTTCTTCACTCTCTCGCATTTCCCTCCTCTTCCTCCTCCTCCTCCTCCTCATCCCTTATTTTCTTAAACATCCTTATTGATTCATCCTTTCGTTTCCTATCTCATATTATTCAAACATCTCCCTCCCTTCCTTCCTTCCTTCCTCTCTTCCTTTCTTCTTATCTCGCATCCTTCTCTTCATTCTCCCTTCTCCCATCGTCAGCTGTTTGGTAGGGTGTCGCGGCGGCCTGGTCTGAGTCTGGGTCGCGTCCTTGAGCCTCTTGCGTCTTTTCATCGGCACCAACAGCGAGGTGAACACTAGACCTTTTCTCCAGCCTCCGTCCCGCCCACGACCCGCCCCTCGCCTCGGTACTCTCGCCTCACAGGGTCGCTGGGGAGGAGTAATGGCCAGTGTTGTCAGACGCCTCCACCTCCCACATCAGCTATTTCCAGAGGCCGAAAAGGAGATCAGTCGGGTTCTCATGAGTGTTTCTTTAGGTTCATGGTATACAGGGGAAGGGTCAGACTACCACCAGGGTCATAAAACTATCCCTGGATATGCTTGGAACCCCTACGAAAGCCTTGTCAACTGTGCTTTTTAGGTTCATGGTACAGAGAAAGGGTCACGCTACCATGTATACCACCAGGGTCATAAAACTACCCCTGGAAATGCTTAGAATGCCTACGAAAGCCTTGTCAACTGTGCTTTTTAGGTTCGTGGTACAGAGGAAGGGTCAAGCTACCACCAGGGTCATAAAACTATCCCTTGAAATGCTTCGAACCCTTACGAAAGCCTTGTCAACTGTGGTTTTTGATGTTCATGATACAGAAGAAGGGTCAAGCTACCACCAGGGTCATAAAACTACCCCTTGAAATGCCCGCAACCCCTCCGAAAGCCTGGTCAAATATGTGTTCTTGGGCGCTGAATTGCTAAAGAGTATGACCCTATGCCACCTGAAGCCCTCCCCGCCCCTTCCCCGCCCTCCCCATCCTTTCCCCCGGCTTCCCCGCCCCTGCATTAGGCCAGCAGGGGCGGGGCGGGGCCGAGCATGGGCGAACAGCACGCCCCGAGCGGCCACTTTCACTAGAGTCACAAGGGAGAGGAGGAGGAGGAGGAGGAGGGGGAGAGAGGTGCAAGAGAAGGGATGGAGGGGAGAGGAAGGTGATGGGGGATGGAGGGGAGGGGAAGGGAGGGGGTGGAGGGGAGATGAAGTGGGGGCGAAGCCGTTCCGAAGGGGTTCAACATGTCCTCTCAACACCCTCTCCCCCTTGATACTTATGTAGTGTTTGCCCCCCTTGAGAATGGTCGGAGTCTGGCAGGGAGAGGGTGAGGGAAGGGTGAGGCTGTTGAGAGGGAAGGGGGAGGCTTGTGAAGGGAAGAAAGGAGGGGGAAGGGTAAGACTTGTGAGAGGGGAAGTAGGGAGAGGAAGGGGAGACGTGATAGGTAGCAAGAAGGGAGGAAGGGCGATGTTGGTGGGGAGAGGGAAGAAGGGAGAGAGCGGGTCAAGTTGGCAATGGTGAGGGAGTAAGACGTCTTAGGCTCAGATCACAGGAGAGTAGAATAATAGAACAGAATAGAATAATAGGGAAGGGTGAGGTTGGTAAGGGAGAGCAGGGAGAGAGAGAGAGGGAAGGGTTAAGCTTGGGAGGGTGAGGGAGAAACACATCTTAGGCACAAATCACATAGGGGAAGATTCATGAACAGGCACTTGAGGTCATTCCAGCAGAGACGAAGCATTTTATAAGGGAATTAAACCACGTATGTAACAGTTAAGGGAAGGAGGTTGGGTTTAGAGGCCGCTAAACGTGCCCTTTCTATCTCCTTCCTCGAGAGACTCACACCATGGTTGAGGTCTCTTGATTCCACCACGAGACCAGTCCAGTGTTATTCATCCTCCTTCCCACATGCAATATTGATGTTTCGTCTACTTAATTCATGTCACAGAAAATAGACTTAAGCACTATATAAAAGGAAAAAGTAATCCATTATTTGTTGGCCCGTTAAGAAGTTGGACCCCAAAGGAAAGATATATTGAACCAGGTGAAGGGAATTTGAACTGTTCTAAGCTAACAGACCAGAGCTAGATTATCAGCAGGCTAGACTTGCACTATATAAAAAGGAAAGAGTAATCCATTATTTGTTGGCCCGTTAAGAAGTTGGACCCCAAAGGAAAGATATATTGAACCAGGTGAAGGAAATTTGATCAGTTCCAAACTAACAGGCAGGCTAGACCACAAGCAATATATAAAAAGGAAAAAGTAATCCATTATTTGCTGCCCCGCTAAGTTGGAGACCAAAGGAAAGATATATTGAACCAGGTGAAGGAAATTCGATCTGTTCTAAGCTAACAGACTAGAGCTACATTATAAGCAGGTTAGACCACAAGCAATATAAAAACGAAAAAGAAATCCACTATTTGCTGTACTATCAAGGAGTCGGAGGCCATAAGAAAGATACATTAAACTAAAAGGAAATTCGATCTGGTTGAAGCTAACAGGCAAGGCATCGCACGCACGGACCCTCAGCATCAGTCACGGTTCATTGAGGTTGACAGATGCCTCGGATTATCAGAATTTAGGCTTCGTTAAGACTCGCTCCCTCCTAAGACTAACTTATTGTCACCGCTGAGGTTTTGACGTTACTTATGATGCACTTTTAACGTCGGACAAATCGCTGGAGGTACCTTCGACCATTCGTCTAGGCTTGTTTAGCAGTGCGTGGCGGACAGAGGGCGGGGGTAGCGACGCGTGACGGGCCTCATCGTGTTGTATAAGGCGGCGTAGAGGGAGTGACGTGTCGTGGGTGGTGACAAACGAGCGACATGAAGGTGATAAGTTGTCCATAATTAAGAGGTTCTATGGGGAGTCGCTGAGGCTTGACACGACATGCTAAACCCTTTTTTATAGTAAAGGAAACAGCTCAAGGGCGATCAACGAGGAAAAGAATGAAGAAAAATTTGCTAGTCGCTGCTCCTGCATTAGTAAACAGAAGTAGTGGAACGAAGAAGAGAAAAGAAGAAGAGAGGAGAGGAACAAAGGAGGGGAAAGAAGGGAACGAATGAGATGAATAAGACGCCTCCATGTGTTTCAGAAGGTTCGTAATCTATATCAACGTGGACATAAAGTCATTCTAGGCAACACTTCCCAAGACAAACCTTACAGAAGACAGACGCGAAGCAGCCAGAACAGAACCAGGCCTTACACGGTCAACACGGCCTGCTAGATTATGCACTGACCCACATGTATAAAAGTTATCCCTCAATTCAGCACCGTATCGAAGAAATAGCTCTTGTCTCCCCTATTTCAGGTCTTGACAAACCTTACAGAAGACAGACGCGATTTAGCCAGAAAAGAACCAAGCCTTGCAAGTCAACACGGTCTGCTAGATCACACATTGACCCACATATATAAGTTATCCCTCCAATGCGCTCCTTATTGAAGAAATGGCTCATGACCCCTCGATTTCAGACCTTGACAAACCTTACAGAAGACAGACGCGATTTAGCCAGAAAAGAACCAAGCCTTGCAAGTCAACACGGTCTGCTAGATAACACACTGACCCACATATATAAGTTATCCCTCCAATGCGCTCCTTATTGAAGAAATGGCTCATGACCCCTCGATTTCAGACCTTGACAAACCTTACAGAAGACAGACGCGATTTAGCCAGAAAAGAACCAAGCCTTGCAAGTCAACACGGTCTGCTAGATAACACACTGACCCACATATATATAAGTTATCCCTCCAATGCGCTCCTTATTGAAGAAATGGCTCATGACCCCCCGATTTCAGACCTTGACAAACCTTACAGAAGACAGACGCGATTTAGCCAGAACAGAACCAAGCCTTGCAAGTTAACACAGCCTGCTAAATTATGCACTAACCCACATATATATAAGTTATCCCTCTAATGCGCTCCTTATTGAAGAAATGGCTCATGACTCCCCGATTTCAAAACCTCTTATAAGACGCTCACAGAATGCCTGGAGAAGGACCTGAACCTTTGGAAGAGAATTAAACCGCACATAAAATATTTAACCCACCTTCTTATGCCTTTTAGAAGAGTGAATCATGGAACGCCGAAAAATCTTACCTTTCCGAGTAAACGAAATTGCATTAGACTTTTACTAATATTTTTTTCTCTACGAATTTCTGGAACCATTCAACTGCAGCCATTTTTATACTTTTTTTTTTTTTTTTTGCTCTACGTCTTTCTCCTTTACCGAAAGAGACAAAAACTTAACGTCAGCGAAATCGGATTAGTCTTTTACGAACATCTTTTTCTGCGTCAATTTCTGGATCCATTGAACTGCAGCATTTTTTTCTTCAAGTATTTGCGTCAATCTTCGTCTTTCTCCTTCACCGCTTAAGTTAAAAAAAAAAGAGAGATCAGCTGAAGCCTTCAAACACACACACTTGACTTGGCTTTCGGAGGAGTTTCGTGCATTTCCAGGAGTAGTTATATGACCCTGGTGGTAGTCTGACCCTTCCTCTGTACCACGAACCTAAGGAAACACTCATTAGAACCCTCCTGACCTTCTTTTCGGCCTTTGGAGATAGTTGACGTGAGTGGTGGATATATTTCGCCACCCAAACACACACAGTTGACAAGGCTTTCATAAGTGTTTCAGGCATTTCCAGGACTAGCTTCATGACCCTGGTGGTAGTCTGACTCTTCCTCTGTACCACGAACCTAAGGAAACACTCATTAGAACCCTCCTGATCTCCTTTTGCGGCCTTTGGAGATAGTTGACGTGAAGGGTGGATATTTCTCGCCACCCAAACACGCACAGTTGACAAGGCTTTCATATGTGTTTCAGGCATTTCCAGGACTAGCTTCATGACCCTGGTGGTAGTCTGACTCTTCCTCTGTACCACGAACCTAAGGAAACACTCATTAGAACCCTCTTGACCTCATTTGCGGCCTTTGAAATAACTGATGCGAGGGATGAAAGCGTCTGACAGCACTAAGCCAAACCGCAACAGAGCAGGCCGGGTCACCAACACCGGCCTAGCGGAACCCCACCTGCCCGCGACCGCCTGAATCTAATCTTCCCAGGATCACATTTTTTGCCCTAATCGTCACATCAGCGGCCGTGGGATGCATCGGGGAGGAGGATTAAGAGCAGGGTGTTGTGTAAGCCTCGGCCCTTCAGCACCCGAGTTTCGAGGCTAAGAGGAGGAAGGGAGAAGGAGGGAGGCTTAGCGGGCATTGAAGGGAGACTATTGAAGCTAAAGGGAGAAAGGAAATTTGTACTAGGGAAGGACGAAGGGAGGTTTTGGGTAGGTTACAGAAGACAGGGAAACAAGATAAAGCGTCCATTAATCCGACTATCTTCCCGTCCTGTTTTCCGTCCGTCCGGTTTTCCGTCCGTCCGTTTTTTCGTCCGTCCGTTTTTCCGTCCGTCTCTCTCTCTCCCCGGCATCCTCCCTCGCCCATGACTCACCCATGACTCATTACTCACCCGTGTAGGCGTGAGTCGGCCTTGGCAGGGTCATGCGGCGCTGGCTGACTCACTGCATACATTAAAATTCAGCCTCTCTTGCCTGTAATAATGGGAGAGAGAGAGAGAGAGAGAGAGAGAGAGAGAGAGAGAGAGAGAGAGAGAGAGAGAGAGAGAGAGAGAGAGATAGAGAGAGACATAAAGGAAGAAAAGATAGATAGATAGATAGATAGATAGATAAATAGATAAAGAGAAGAGAAAGAGTGAAGGAGAGTGAAGGAGAGAGAGAGAGAGAGAGAGAGAGAGAGAGAGAGAGAGAGAGAGAGAGAGAGAGAGAGAGAGAACGATAGATAGACGGAGAGAGAGAGAGACAGAGAAAAACGCAAATTAAAAACAAAACAAAGATCATGATATGCTCAGATTTCAACACCCCATACCCCAAAAAAAGGTAAGCGGTAGTTTGGCATTTCTTCCATAAAAGGCTTGATTTCACTACGACTCGTCTCTGCCCCGCCCTTGCAACGCCCCGCCCCGCCCCGCCCCGCCCCGCCACGCCCTTTACTCCCCCCTCCCCCCCCACCTCCAGGATGACTCGACAAGCGGGCCACACTCCACCTAACCTTCGATACTAATAAACAGTGCAGGATACAGCTCTTTCGGCACTCCACCCTGGCCCAGTCCACTGCACCCTCTCCTCCTTCACTTCTTCCCTTTCTTCTTTTATTGTTCCCCTCTTCTTCCCTTTATCCCCTCTTCCTTTAATTATCCCCTTCATCCTCCACCCTTTGTTTGATCTAGCCCCAACCCCTTTTTCTATCCCCTCTCCTACTCTTCCTCTCCTTTCCTTTCTTCTGTCTTTCTTATTTCCTTTTCCTTTCTTCCTTCCCTTCCCTTTCCCTTTCCTTGCCCTGCTTCTCATCTTAACCTTCCTTTCCTTCTTTCTTTCTCATCCCTTCCCTACTCTCTCTTCCCCACCCTTCCTGTCCCTTCCATCTGCATCCCCAGCCTCCTAACCCAACCTAACCTAACCTAACCTAACCCTTCCCTACCCTCTCTTCCCCACCCTTCCTGTCCCTTCCAACTGCATCCCCAGCCTCCTAACCTAACCTAACCTAACCTAACCCTTCCCTACCCTTTCTTCCCCACCCTTCCTGTCCCTTTCAACTGCATCCCCAGCCTCCTTCCTATCCCCTGTGCCGTCCTCTCTGTCCTCTCCTGTAACATGCCTCAGCTAATTGCATGTTTGACGCTGAGCAACACGCAGACACACACACATAGAGCACATAGCATTGGTGGTGGTGGTGGTGGTTGTGGTGGTGGTGGTGGTGGTGATGGAGAGCCTCGCCATTTGTAAACACGGTCCTGGAGTGGCGGGCAAGGCGGCGACGGCGGTGGAGGGAGTCAGGAGTAGCGGGTCCCTTTGTGGCCGTGGCAGGAAGAGGGACGCGACACAGCTTCCTCGCTTCATCAATTGCCGATCGACGGACACCCAACACAGGGAGGCTTAGGACTGCTGCCAGGGTGATTGTGACGGTGGCAGGGGCGCTTGGGAGGGGGAGGGGCGGATTGATAGAGGTAGAGGTTACAGGGAAAGGGAGGAAGGTGAGGGAAGGGAAGGGAAGGGTTACATATGGAGTGCAAAGAAGGGAAAGGGGATGTCAGGGGGCGTTGGGAAAGGAGCTAACAGAGATGGAGTTTATAGAAGGGAAAGGAAGAGATGAAGGGAAGGGAAGGGTTAGGTAGTGAAGGCCGAGATAAAGGAAGGGATGAAGGGAAGGGAAGGGTTAGGTAGTGAAGGACAAGATTAAGGAAGGAAAGGAAGGGAAGGAATGGAAAGGGGATTGATAGATATGGAGGAAAGCAACAGGACAGAGGAAGGGAGGCGAAAGGAAGGAAGGAAGGAAGGAAGGAAAGAAAGCGTGTGTGTGTGTGTGTGTGTGTGTGTGTGTGTGTGTGTGTGTGTGTGTGTGTGTGTGTGTGTGTGTGTGTGTGTGTGTGTGTGTGTGTGTGTGTGTGTGTGTATTCGAAACTGAAGAAGAAAAAAAAAAAGGATGACCGGTAGGAAGCAAGCAATCAAGGTGTGTATATATGTGTGTGTGTGTGTGTGTGTGTGTGTGTGTGTGTGTGTGTGTGTGTGTGTGTGTGTGTGTGTGTGTGTGTGTGTGTGTGTGTGTATTCGAAACTGAAGAAGCAAAAAAAAAAAGGAAGAAAGGAAGGAAGAAAGCAATCAAGGTTTGTGTACATATATATGCATGTGTGTGTGTGTGTGTGTGTGTGTGTGTGTGTGTGTGTGTGTGTGTGTGTAGTAATCCCTGATTTATGCTTGAGTTTAAAGTTTTGCGCCATAAATAACACACTTTTGGGGCGGAGGCGAAGCACGTGGCGTCTGCATTAGCGGTGATGAATGCAATATATTCATCATTGGACTCAGACCCGCCAAGACCCGAGACCCCAGACCCGAGACACCTTCCTGGCCCACTCCCCTTCATCTCTCCTCCTCCTCTTCGACGAAATTAGAAAAAAAGTAGATATAAACAAGAAAATGAATAAGGGATAGACGAATAAGATGAGTAGAGAGATAAAGATAAAGAGAGGGAGGGAGGGAGAAGGAGGAGGAAGGAGGAAGGAAAGCGAGGTAAGAAAGGAAAACCCGATAAAGAGTAGAAGGAAGAAGAGGAGGAAGAGAAAGGAAATAGAGAGGAATGGAAGGAGGAGGAGGAGGAGGAGGAGGAAGAAGGAAAGCGAGATAAGAAGGAAAACCCGATAAAGAGTAGAAGGAAGAAGAGGAAGAAGAGAAGGAAATAAAGAGGAATGGAGAAAAAAGGAGGAAGGAAAGCGAGATAGGAAGGAAAACCCGAAAAAGAATAGAAGAAAGAAGAGGAAGAGAAGGAAAAAGAGAGGGAAAGTGGAGGAGGGAGGCAAATTGTAATACCTCCATGCTCACCTTTAAATACCTGAGCTGTTCCTTAAATGGCCACACTCTTCAGGCCTTTTAAGTCACCTATGATTGGCAGGTGTGTTTGTTAATTGAATGGCGAAGGTAAACTGATCCTTCATCGCCAACGCTTTATTTGTATTATCTATTATTATTACGATTTTATTTATTTATTTATTTATTTATCCTTCCTTTATTAAATTCCTGGCTATCTTCCTCTCTCTCTCTCTCTCTCTCTCTCTCTCTCTCTCTCTCTCTCTCTCTCTCTCTCTCTCTCACCTGTTAGTCCTTTACCTAAGCTTATGAAGTCGTCCCGCACACCTGCACACTCGACACGTTTCTCGTTAAGATTAATTGCTCGATAAATGTTAGCTGTTACTTTATTCGTCCATTCTGACTTATATCGGCGGGCATTTTGGCATTCCTTCGCTCCCTCCCTCCCTGGTGCCGTTCCCGCGCTCATGCCCTTCCTTCCTGACTCGATTTTTTTTTTTTCGTAAGTTATTTTCGGTAAGGTCCTTTTTTTTTTTTTTCATTTCAAAACTCAAAATTCATAAGCACCTCCTCGTCTCCCTATTTCTCTTTTTTCTTCTTTTTCAGTCGCTTTTCATATCAATTATTTTGCTCCACAGTTTTCCTTTTTATCTCATTTACTTTTTCTTCAAACCTCTTCACCGCTGTGTTTCCATTTAGAGAGAGAGAGAGAGAGAGAGAGAGAGAGAGAGAGAGAGAGAGAGAATAAGTAGGTTCCCCGCTATCCACCTGCTTAGCGTGCGTGTTGTTAGTCAAATTATTGGCCACCTCTAATTTAATAAAAGACCGACTTACCTGTTTGACGCGGGTAGGTAATGAGCCGGTGTGTGTGTGTGTGTGTGTGTGTGTGTGTGTTAAGGTGTAGACTAGTTTTTGTGGTGTGAGAGAGAGAGA
>NC_066524.1:21166012-21186012 GCF_024679095.1 Eriocheir sinensis
GACTCATGAGGAAGCGTTTGACCTCTCTTTTGGCCTTTAGGAATGGTTGGTGTAAGAGGAGTAAGCGTCTGAGTATACCGATCACTATAAAAAAAATACGCCCGTGCCACTATCGAGCTGGGGCCGTCCAGGAGACCCTTCAATAGAGCCTACGGGTGCTATAGAAATAATATATGTACAAAGGAGAGAGAGAGGAGAGAGAGAAGAATAGAGAGATAGAGAAGGACAGTAGAAGAGGAGAAAGGAAGATAGGTAAGGAGAGGGAAGTAGTGGGAGGCAAAGGGCAAGGGGTGAAGGAGGAGGAGGAGGAGGAGGAGGAGTGAGTCATGGAAGGCACAAAATACTCACTCCCACGACAGTCACGGACTCCTCCTTCCTTCCTTCCTTCCTTCCTTCCTTCCTTCTTTCTTTCTTTCTTTCTTTCTTTCTTTCTTCCTTTCTTCCTCCCATCTTAATATCTTTTTCCTCCCATTTATCGTCTTTTCTGTCTCCCATTCTTTCCTTCCCTCCTTCCTTCCTTCCTTCCTTCCCTCCTTCCCTCCTTCCTTCCTTCCTTCCTTCCTTCCTTCCTTCCTTCCTATTTTCATTCATATGTCCATCCATTTCTTCTCTTATACTTTCACTTTCTCTCCTTCCTTCCCTCCCTCCTTTCCTCCCTCTCCCTCCCTCCAACTCTCTCTCTCTCTCTCTCTCTCTCTCTCTCTCTCTCTCTCTCTCTCTCTCTCTCTCTCTCTCTCTCTCTCTCTCTCTCTCTCTCTCTCTCTCTCTCTCTCTCAACAAGGTCACTCAACACACTTACACAGGATCCAGTTCTAAGCCTGATCTCAACTTCTCGCGTTTTCTTCGTCTTTTTACATAATCGTCAAATTTAACCCGTTTTTAAAGTGTTCGGATCCTAGGCTGTTTTTTTTTAGTTTAATCAACGGCAGCGTCTAATTTCCAGGTTGTTTGGGTTGTTTAAGAAAGGGAGAGGTGTGGTGTGCCTTGTTTTTCTTTCTTGTGGTGGTGGTGGTGGTGTTGGTGGTGGTGGTGAAGGTGTTGATATCTGTGTTGAAATTGTGCAAAGTGGAGTCTTTTTGATGATTTATGTAGGAGCTGTCTGATAATAGTGATTTGTGAGGTGGTGGTGTGTGTGTGTGTGTGTGTGTGTGTGTGTGTGTGTGTGTGCGTGGTAGAGGAGGGACACTCAATACAACACAAGATATCAAAGCAAAATTAATGAACACTCAACACCTTGCTCTCAAAAATATAAGAAATCTCCACTCCATGTTTCTTATAATTCCTTCCCCCTCCTGTCTCTCTCCGGTATGTGACCACAGATGTTGCGCCGACTAAACGAAACTTTCCAACTTCCCATTTTTCTTCTTTTACTTATCCTTCTTCTTCTTCTTCTTCTTCCTCTTCTTCTTCTTCTTCTTCTTCTTCTTCTTCTTCTTCTTCTTCTTCTTCTTCTTCTTCTTCTTCTTCTTCTTCTTCTTCTTCTTCTTCTTCTTCTTCTGTTTCTTCTTCTTCTTCTTCTTCTTCTTCTTCTTCTTCTTCTTCTTCTTCTTCTTCTTCTTCTTCTTCTTCTTCTTCTTCTTCTTCTTCTTCTTCTTCTTCTTCTTCTTCTTCTTCTTCTTCTTCTTCTTCTTCTTCTTCTTCTTCTTCTTCTTCTTCTCACCCTTCTCATCGCATCCTTCTTCTTCCCGTTTTCATCTTCATCCTTCTCCTTTTTCTCCTCCTTTTCCTTCATCTTTTTTTCTCTTCTCCTTTTCCCTATACAACCATACCTTTTGTTGTTTTCCTTTTCCTCCTCCTCCTTCTCCTCTTTCTTTTTCTTTTTCTCCTTCTACGCTTCTTCCTTGTCCTTCTTCTTTTCCCTCTTCCTCCTCCTCTTCTTTGTTCTGTTAGTGTTTGTCTTTTTAAGCTCTTCTCTTCTCTTCTCTTCCCTCCCTGACACCTCCTCCTTCTACCTCTCCTCCTCCTCTTCCTCCTCGTCACCTCCTCTTTGTTCTGTAATAGTTTCTCTTTCTAACCTCTTCTCTGCTCCTCTCTTTCCTTCCTGACACCTCCTCTTTCTACCTCTCTTCCTCCTCCTCCTCCTCCTCCTCCTCCTCCTCCTCCTCCTCCTCCTCCTCCTTCCCTTGCTATTTACGCCAGCTAGTCTTTTCTCCCGTCCCCTCACTGTCAGCTGCCTTCCCCTCACCATCCGTCACCATCACCGCCCCTCACCTGCACCATCACTCACCTTCGTCTCCCAGGTGTGGTAATTAGAGGCTTTTGGACACGTGATCAGTTTTTTTTGGAGTCTTTTTTTTCTTTGTTTTTATTTTTTTAAGTTTTTCTTCTCTTCTTTTTCTTCTTTTTTCTTCTTCTTTTCTTCTTTACTTATATTGTTTTCTTGTGTGTTTTCTCTATGTCTTCTTTCTCCTTTTTGGTGGTTTTTCTTTTCTTCTTTTTCTTCCTTCTCCTTTTCTTCCTTTTTTTCTTCTTTATTTCTTTTGTTTTCTTGTAGTTTGGTTTTCTATATCTCTCTTGTTCTCTCTCTCTCTCTCTCTCTCTCTCTCTCTCTCTCTCTCTCTCTCTCTCTCTCTCTCTCTCTCTCTCTCTCTCTCTCTCTCTCTCTCTCTCTCTCTCTCTCTCTCTCTCTCTCTCTCTCTCTCTCTCTCTCTCTCTCTCTCTCTCTCTCTCTCTCTATCTATCTATCTATCTATTTATCTCTTATCTCTCCATTACTTGTAGATTAATTCCTTCACTTCATTGCCTTATCTCTCTATCAGACAGCCTGACGTAATTACTGGGCCGTGTTATCGCCAGCATCTCTGTTATCTCCACCATCAGCAGCCTTGGCCACTAACACGTCGGCGGGGCAGCAGGTGGGGGCCCGTTTTGAAGGTCTCTCTCTCTCTCTCTCTCTCTCTCTCTCTCTCTCTCTCTCTCTCTCTCGCTCTCTCTCTCTCTCTTTCTCTCTCTCTCTCTCTCTCTCTCTCTCTCTCTCTCTCTCTCTCTCTCTCTCTCTCTCTCTCTCTCTCTCTCTCTCTCTCTCTCTCTCTCTCTCTCATACTCCTGCTCTCTTTCTCTCTCCTTTTCTCTCTCTTTCTATCCACTTTTCTCCTTGCATAATTCTCTCTCACTCTCTCACTCACTCTCTTCTTACGTTAAAAAATCTCTTCTACTCTGTTTCTCATTTTCTCTTTCTTTCTTCCTACGTCAACTCCTCTCCTTGCTTGCCTTGCTCTCTCTCCCCTTCCCTCCCTCCACCCCCTCCTTCACACCTCCCCCACAAACAGGTCCAGGCAGCCCCGTTCGCCTCACTAACACACTGACTCTACAGATCATTAAAGCCTTTATATGGAGACTTTGCCATTAGGGAAATTCTGAGGCGGGCTGCGGACGGACAGACAGGCTCTTTTTACGCACTCCCATGTCCTCCTCTTCCTCCTCCTCCTCCTCTTTCTCCTTCTCTTCCTGAACGCACATGTGATTAGAATAGCTTAAAAGGAGGGAGAAAGAGGGAGAGAGAGGCAGAAGAGATAAGGAAGGGAGAGAGAAGGAGAGAGAAAAGGAAAGGAAGGAAGGAGAGTGAAGAGGGAGGGAGGGAAGGAAGGAAAGGAGGGAGAGAAGGGAGGGAGAGAGGGGCAGAAGAGATAAGGAAGGGAGAGAGAAGGAGAGAGAATAGGAAAGGAAGGAAGGAGAGTGAAGAGGGAGGGAGGGAAGGAAGGAAAGGAGAGAGAGAGAAGTAGAAGAGATAAGGAAGGGAGAGAGAAGGAGAGAGAATAGGAAAGGAAGGAAGGGGAGAGAAGAGGAAGGGAGGATAGGAAGGAAAGAAAGGAGGGAAGAAGGAAGGGAAGGGAGTGGTTGAAACAGCTACTTAATCTCCCTTTTTAAGCTGACAGTAATGGAGTTAAGTTTAATAATTTGCTTCAAGAGGCGACCAACACTTCATATGCTCCCTTATTTTTTTTTTTTTACCTACGCAAGACCTGCTCAATCCCCTCCCTTTCTCTCTGTTTATCTCCCTTGATTGACTCGTTCCCTCCCTTCTCCCTCATTCAGCTACATGAAATCTCTACTCCAAGTTTCTCTCCCTCCTCCCTTTCCCTCCCTTTCTCTCCCTTTCTCTCCCTTGATTTACTCGGTCCTTCCCTTCTCCCTCATTCAACTGTATTAATTCTCTACTCCAAGTTTCTCTCCTCCCTTTCCCTCCCTTTCTCTCCATTTCTCTCCCTTTCTCTCCATTTCCCTCCCTTTCTCTCCCTTTCTCTCCCTTCATTTACTCGTTCCCTCCCTTCTCTCTCATTCAACTACATTAAATCTCTACTCCAAGTTTATCTCTTTCCTCCCTTTCCCTCCCTTTCTCTCCCTTTCTCTCCCTTTCTCTTCCTTGATTCACTCGTTCCCTCCCTTCTCTCTCATTCAACTACATTAAATCTCTACTCCAAATTTCTCTCTCTTCTCCCTTTGCCTCCCTTTCTCCTTCCCGACGTTGAGATGATAATTGATTTGCGCGGCGAGTTGATCTGATAAACAAAATCGGCTGTCAACACGGCGACGCAAAAGGGAGGGAAGGTTAGGCAAGAGCGGAATAAAAGAAGAAGAAAAAGACTCGTACATGCAAAATTATATAGAGCGACCGTCCTTCACTGCGTCAGGAAATGAAGGAGCAGGTGGAGAAAGAGAAGGAGAAGGAGGAGGTGGAGGAAGAGGAGGAGGAGGAGGAGAAGTAGATGGCAAAAGATGACACATGAGTAAATAGCAGAAGGAGAATAAGGAAAAGCACTAGAAAAAGGAGAAAGAAGAGGAGAAGAAAGAAGAGGAGGAAGAGGAGGAGGAGGAGGAGGAGGAGGAGGAGGGGAAGAAAGAAGAAAGAGATAAGGAAAAATAACAACAAGTACATGCAGAATTATTTAGTGACCGTCCTTCATAGCATCAGAAATAAGAGGAGGAGGAGGAGGAGGAGGAGACAGCAGGGCGTGAGAGGAAGGGAGGAGGTGAGGAAGGGTGAGAGTCTTTCTATGGTATCAAATTGTGGTCATTATCTTCCGACATGTTTTCATTCGCTAACGCCCTCACGCCCTTCCCTCCCTCCCTTCCTCCCTTTCCTCCTCTCCTTCCTCCCTTCTCTCCCTTTCCTCCCCTCTCGCACCTTCCTTTTCTTCTCCCTTTCTCTTCTGTCTTTCTCTCCCTCCTCTTCTTCCTCCCCTTTGAGAGTATTGGGAGAAAAAGGAAGGAAAAGGGAGAGATTTGAGGGAGGATAACTTATTTCCTTCCCTCCCTTTCCTCCCTCTTTCCTCCCCTTTAGAATATGGGAAGTAGGAGAGAAGTTATAGAACGGAATTTGAGAGGGAGGTGACTCTTCTCCTCTTCTTTCCTCCTCCTCCTCCTCCTCCTCCTCCTCCTCCTCCAAGGTGTCGGTAGCGGGTACTTTGCAGGGCCGGGATCTCGCGTGGTTTCTGATGGTGCGTTGATGAATATTTATCGTTCATTATGTTAATAGAGAGTGATGGAGGCGGCGACGATTGAAGAGGAGCAAGAGGAGCAGGAGGAGGAGGAGGAGGGGGACGAGGAGGAAGAGGAGGAGGAAGGAGATGATGGCTTCGTCTCTTGGCAGGCGGCGTTGGAAAGCCCTAAGGTGGTACTGGTCTTCCTTCTCCTCCTCTTCTTCCTCTTCCTCCTCCTCCTCTTCCTCTTTCACTCTCCCTCTCTTTCTCCCAGCATCCTTTACTTCTCTCTCTCCTCTTCACTTGCTCTTTCTCATGCTTCCCTCAACCGGCCTCTTGCAGACTTCTTACGTTCTTATGTTCTTATGTTACCCTCAACTCTACTTCTCCTCTCTCCCTCTATAACTAACTAAATTCTTATCTTCCTCACCGCACTTACTGTAGATAAACTCCCTCTGTTTCCTACTCTTCCAACTCCTTCTTCTCCTCCTCTCCCTTGCACTCCCGACCCTCAACTCTACTCCCCCTCTCTCCCTCTATAACTAACTAACTTCTTATCTTCCTCACCGTACTCACTGTTGATAAACTCCCTCTGTTTCCTACTCTTATAACTCCTTCTCCTCCTCTCCCTTGCACTCCCGACCCTCAGCTCTACTCCCCCTCTCTCTCGCACTTAATGTCTCTTAAATCTCTGTTTCCTACTCTTCTAACTCCTTCTCCTCCTCCTCTAACTCTTTCTTCTCTTCCTCTCCCTCCCCCTCCCAGACCTCGACCATCCTCCCCCTCTCTTCCTTTATAACTAACTAACTCTTTATATTCCTCGCCGCACTTAATGTCTCTTAAATCTCTGTTTCCTACTCTTCTAACTCCTTCTCCTCCTCCTCTAACTCTTCTCTTCCTCTCCCTCCCACTCCCAGCCCTCGACCATCCTCCCCCTCTCTTCCTTTATAACTAACTAACTCTTTATCTTCCTCGCCGCACTTACTGTAGATTAATTCCCTTTGTCTGGGTGCCCCGCGCGCGCCGTCGGGCCTTCTATTCAAGCTGGTGACGGCTCCATTCTTGTGTCAATAATTATTCATTGTGGAAACTTTATTATCCTGGTCGTGGCGCGCGGAACCTTGGCTCTTGCTTGGGGGATATTAATCATGGCTCTCGTGTCCTCTCCCTTCTCCCTCTCTCCCTCCCCCCCTCTCTCTCTCCCTCCCCCTCTCTCTCTCTCCCCGTTTTGTCTCTGTTTCCCGCTTGACATCACCTGCTCCTGCCCTGTCCTTCCCTGCCCTATGGTGCAAGACAGAGGAGGAGGAAGAGGAGGAGAGAGGAGGTGAAGAGGTTGTTTTGATCGTTTTTGTGTGGTGTTGGTAATTTGTCATATATTGTTTTTTGTTTTGTTTTTGTTTTTTCTTGTAATTCTGTTTTTGTTTGTTTTGTTTTGAAGTTATTTTCTTATTAATTTTCTGTATTTTTCTTGTTTTTTTTCAGTCTTTTCTATTCCTTTATTTCTGTCTTTTTGTCATTTTTGTTTCTCCTCTTTATTTCTTTTGTTTTTCTTCTCGTTCTTCTCCTTTTCTTTATTTACCTTGTTTTCTTGTCCTTTCTCTTTCTTCTCCTTTTCTTTATTTCTCTCTTGCTTTATCAACTTATTTATATTTATTCTATTCTTCTATTCTTCCATCGTTCATCTTTTTTTCTTCTCTTTTTTTGTCTCGTCTCTGATTCCACTTTTAAGCGCTTGGAATCCATTGTGTGTGTGTGTGTGTGTGTGTGTGTGTGTGTGTGTGTGTGTGTGTGTGTGTGTGTGTGTGTGTGTGTGTGTGTGTGTGTGTGTGTGTGTGTGTGTGTGTGTGTGTGTGTGTGTGTGTGTGTGTGTGTTAAAAGAGAAGAAGAGGAAAGGAAGAGGAAGGAAGGAGAGAAAGAGGAAGAGGAAGAAGGGAGGAAAGAAAACAAAAGGAGGAAGAGGAGAATGAATGCGTGTGTGTGTGTGTGTGTGTGTGTGTGTGTGTGTGTGTGTGTGTGTGTGTGTGTGTGTGTGTGTGTTTAATGAGGTTCAACGTGTTTGTTTTTATTTATTTTTTCTTAACATTCTTTACGTCGCCAAATGTCGCTTCTCAAATCCCTCGTTTAATATTACATTCATCTTCAGCGACTTGGTTTAAATCTTTTTCTTCTTTTTCTTTATTCTTTTACTTCAATGTTTTCTTTTTTTATTATTTTCTGCGTCTCAGGTTCTCTTTATCTCGCTCTCTCTCCTTTAACAACCTCGTAAGCTTCCTGTTTTGTTTATTTTGTGAGATTTAGTTTTCTTTTCTTTAATATTTGAGTTTCTTTTTAATCTTTTTCTATTCTGTTTCCATTTATAGTTATTTTATGTGTCGAGTTTTAATTTTTTGCTATCTTTCTAATTCTCTCTCTCTCTCTCTCTCTCTCTCTCTCTCTCTCTCTCTCTCTCTCTCTCTCTCTCTCTCTCTCTCTCTCTCTCTCTCTCTCTCTCTCTCTCCTTCAACATGGTAATTTTTTCCGTCTTTGTTTATTGATTATTTTTGTTTTTGTTTTCGTCCGTATAATAATTTCCTTATCTCTCACTTTTTCCAGACTTTTCCTTCTATATATTTTCATTAATTTATTCTCTATGACACAAGTTGTCATTTTCCTGCTCTCTCTCCCTCTATCTCCCTCCCTTAACAACTTGGTATACAATTCTTCCATCTTCGTTTATTAATTAGAATCTCCACCAAATTCATCTTTTTTCCCCGCGTTTATTACCATTATTTTTCATTCCGGTCATTCCTCGCTTCGCCGGCTGTCATTCCTTCGGCTCCTCGTACATAAAGAATCCCTTCCTGGTGCTTCTCATTCTTCGGTTGCTCATTATTTTTCTTCTCTAACTCGTGTGTCGATTGGCTTGGCGTTCTCCGTGTCGTGTGTTTGGGTCCGGGTCATTCCTCACGTCCGCTGGTCTCATGCGTTCATTATAGATGCTAACAATGGGCCCAGAAAGGTTATGGTGTTGGTGTTCTTCTTCCTTTAAGTACGATATTCTGTCCTCGTTTTGGCTTTATTATAGATTCTTTATTATAGATGCTAACAATAGGCCCAGTAAGATTATGGTGTTGGTGCTCTTCTTCCTTTAAATACGATATTCATTCCTCGTTTGGGCGTTCTAGGTTCTTTGTTTACTTTTCTTAGTTTCTCTCTGATTTGTTTTTTGGTCCTCTCTTGTTTTCTTTCTTTGTTTTTGTTTCCCTATTCTAACTCCTCCCTGCTTTCGTCACCTAATATATATCTTGCGTTCCTCGTCCACTCTCCGAACATTCCTCGCCTCTCCGGCTGTCACGCAATCATTTCCAGGCCTATGTGGCGGTCAAGCGCGGTGGGCGGAGTGCCAATCAACCTGCCGCTCGCCCATCAGCCCACCTGTCGCCTGTCACGCTCGCCAGGTGACAGCGCGCCCTGGTAACAAGCGGATGGGCGTCAGGTCCTCGGATGCCCGCTGTCGCATGCTTGGTTCTTGTGCCTGCGGAAGGTGGCTTGTGAAGGACTTGGTTTCGAGGGTGAAGGAGAGAAAGGAAGGATTGAAGGAGTGGTCTTGTTTTTCGCTTATTCCTTCATCTTCCTTCTCCCGGCATCCTTCATCTTGCCTTCTTAATTTCCTTCATCTTCTTCTCTCCTCTTCCTTCACTGTGACACCTCTTTCTTCACCTTTTTTCCCCCTCCTCCTCCTTCTCCATTATCTTCATCTCCCCTCCTCCTTCACTGCCATACATTACGCCCTTCCATTCCTTCCCTTCCTTCCCTTCCATCTTCTTTGCTCCTCTTCCCTCACTGCGACACCTCCTCCTTCACTTTCTTCCTCCACCACCTCCTTCTTCATCTTCCTCCTGCCCCTTCAGTACAACATCTCTCTTCCTCATTCCTTCCTCCTCTCCCACGCCTTTGATCTTCCTCCTCCACCTCCTCCTCCTTCTCCTCCACCCTCAAGTCTTCCATCTTCCGCGTCCGTCATCCGTCATCCCACCATCCAATCGGCCGGTGACGGAGAGGCTCTGCGACATGCTATAAGGGGAAGGGTTATTGAGACACACGCCTGCCTTAGATGGACTGCTTGACTTACTAAGCGTGGGAGCGAGGTGCCTTTGGGGGCTATAACTATATTGTGGGAACTGAAGGAAGAGGGGAAGAAGCGGAGGAGGAGGAGGAGAAGGAGGAGGAAAGAGAGGAGAGAGGTAAGAGGAAATTGGTTTGCAGCTTGTCTGAAAGGAGGAGAAGGAGGAAGAGGAGGAAAGTAATATAGAAGAGAAGGAGAAAGAGGAAGATAAGAATAAGGTAGAGAAGGAGGAAGAGGAAGAGGAACAGAAGGAGGAACAGGAGAATAATGATATGGCTGAAGAACATCCTCCTCCTCCCTCTCTTCCTCCTCCTCCTCCTCCTCCTCCTCCTCCTCCTGACCGCTATTGATTAAAGATGAGCTAGAAAAAAGACGATTAGGGACGCCATTGAAGTTGAGAAGTTGAGTTCCGATGAAGGAGAACTGAGGTAATTAGAAGATAGAAAAAGAGGATCAGAAACCGCATCCAGAAAATGAAGAGAAGAAGAAGAAGAAGGAGATGAGACGAAGAGAAGAAGATGAAGAGAAGGAAAAGATGGAGGAAGAGATAAAGAAAGAGAAGGAAGTAGAACTGGAAAATGAGGGGAAAATGAAGCAGAGGAAAAGAAAGGAAAAGTTAAATAGACAAATACGAAGAAAGAAAGAAGGAAAGAAAGAAAGAAAGGGAGGAGGGAAGAAGGGGAGAAAACAAGGAAGAGAAGAGAAAAGGAGAATGAAAAGAAAAGAAAGGAAACAAGAGAGAGAGAGAGAGAGAGAGAGAGAGAGAGAGAGAGAGAGAGAGAGAGAGAGAGAGAGAGAGAGAGAAGGGGGTATAGAGAGGCCTTCCTAAGACACACAACGTCAGCTGATTAATGTTTCTGGATTAGTATTCCGAACCGGTTCAAGACGTGTATAAATTATGTGATGATCGGCCCAAGGAGTTGAGTCTATGAGGAAGGGAGAGGCCCATCCCTTACCGGGCTCCCTACTCCCTTATAAGCTCCCTTACTACCTTATATACTCTCTTACTCCCTCCCTTCCTTCCTTATTCCTGTTCTGATTTTTCCTTCCCTTTCCTTACCCTCCCTTCCCTTCTTCTTATAGTCTTATAATGTTCTCTTTCCTCCTCTTCTCCCTTCTTTTCCCCTCTTCGTTATATTCTCCCTTCCTTCCTCCCTTCCTTCCCTACTCCTGTTCTAATCCTCCCTTCCTTTTCCTTACTTCTTTTCTTCCTTCTAATCTCCCTTTTTATCTCCCCTTCCTCTTCTCCCTTTCTTTCTCTTCTTTCTTATATTCTCCCTTATTTCCTACCTTTCTTCCTCTACTCTTGTCCTTACCCTCCCTTCCTTTTCCTTACTTCTTCTTCTCTTCCTTCTATTCTCCCTTTATCTTCCTCCCTTCCTCTGCCCTTGCTCCCTTCTCCCTTCTTTACTCTCCCTTATATTTCCTTTTTCTCCCTTCCTTTCACCTGTTCTCATCTTCCTTTTCCTTACTTCTTCTTTTCTTCCTCTGTTACTCCTATGATCTTTCCTCTCCCTGCCTCCTCCTCCTCCTCCTCCTCCCCTTCCTCTATCTCTTCCCCCCTCGTTTTATCTCCCTCTCCTTCCTCCTCCCCTTCCTCTATCCCTTCCCTCCCTCGTCTTCTCTCCCTTTCCCTCCTCCTCCCACCCTTCCTCCCGGCCAGTCCCAGACCCCATACAAAGGGAAGTAAATCAGTGCGTATGGGATCCAACCCCATCCGCGACGCAATATACGAGGCAATACGTAATCCAGGCCTCGTGCGTAAAGGATCGGCGTAGTTTATGTGTTCTGATCCCATTACTATGCGACGCCATAAGGGATTGGAAGGCTTAATTGATACAAGGGTTTTAGAGAAGGAGGATCAGGTAGGACAAGGAGGATCAGATGAGTTTTTGTGTACTAATTCTATTAATTCGTTACTCTATAGAGGATTGAATGCTATTTATAAGTACTACATGACGGTATAGAGGATTGGATAACTTAATCGGTACAAGGGTTTTAGAGGAGGAGGATCAAATGGGTTCCTGTGTTCTAATCTTATCAGTATGTTGGTTTATTAGGGATCGAATTCCATCAACAAGTACAACATAAGGGATCGGAAGACTTTATTGATACAAAGGTTTTAAGAGGAGGATTAGATGGGTTCTTGTGTTCTAATCCTATCAGCACGTTGTTCTAAAGGGGTTGAATACTATCTACAAGCGTTAGATCTAGATAGTGAGTTGTGTTAACGAAATGCTGGTAATTAGAGAGGTTTCTGATTATATTACACTCATTAGTAGGCGAATAGATTCCAATGCTTTTTATAATTATTACATAGATTCCAATACTTTTTAATACAGATTACATAGATTCGAATACTTTTTACATGTATTAAATAGATTCCAACCCTTTTTCAAGCCCGAAACTATAAGAGACTCAAACCCAAATTCTTTTAAAGGCTTAATTAAGTACCGTTAAGAAGGAAAATGAAGAGAAAAGAAGATAAAGAGGAAGAGAAGGAAGGAAGAACAACAAAGAAGATGAGAAACGAGGAAATTAAGAAGACGAGAAAATAAGGAAATAAGAAAGCCAAGAAAACAAGAGAGGAAGAAAGGAAGAAAGGAATAAAAAGAAAGACACCTGAGCCAACACTTCAGAACTCTCCTCCTCGTCCTGTACTTGTCCAATACTTGAGGTGGTACTTCCCTACGCGACGACACTCATTAAAACTCCTGTCTGGTACTTGTCTTAAACGTGTACTTTCTCTCTCTGCGTCTGTGTGTGTGTGTGTGTGTGTGTGTGTGTGTGTGTTGAGTAAAGAAAGTCCAGTCTCTCGCCCTCTTGAGAATTAGAGAGAGAGAGAGAGAGAGAGAGAGAGAGAGAGAGAGAGAGAGAGAGAGAACTGCAAACAACAAAAAAATCAAATACGAGAAAGAAAAAAAAAGAACCGCAAGACATAGATGGAGAGCAAAGGAGATAAGAGAGAGAGAGAGAGAGAGAGAGAGAGAGAGGAGGAGGAGAAGGAAGAGGAGGAGAATTTGTAACATTTCTCTTAGTGCTGGAGGTAAAGTGTGAAGGAGGAGGAGGAGGAGGAGGAGGAGAAGAAGGAGGAGGAGGTGGAGGTGGAGGAGGCCAAAGCACCTTCATCCATCAGGTCACCTCGACCTAAATTCCCTCCATCCACCCACACGAGAGAGAGAGAGAGAGAGAGAGAGAGAGAGAGAGAGAGAGAGAGAGAGAGAGAGAGAGAGAGAGAGAGAGAGAGAGAGAGAGAGAGAGAGAGAGAGAGAGAGAGAGAGAGAGAGAGAGAGAGAGAGAGAGAGAGAGAGAGAGAGAGAGAGAGAGAGAGAGAGAGAAGAGAGAAAACATTGAAATTCCTCTCGAGTTATGCAAATGAGAGAGAGAGAGAGAGAGAGAGATTATTAATTTTCTCTCTCTTATCTCTATCTTCCTCTTTTTTACCTTCACTCAAAACTAATTAATCAAGAAAATAGAAAAAAAAGAGAAAATCCGAGTGTGTGTGTGTGTGTGTGTGTGTGTGGCTTAAACCTTGAAACACACACACACACACACACACACACACACACACACACACACACACACACACACTAACACACCCTCAATTCTCTCATCTGGGCCACGAACTCACCCCAGCCTCAAGGAAACGGTCGAAGTCGTGTAAATAAATCCAGCTTGCGATGTAACGATGTAGTCATTTTTCCCGTACTAGTTTGGCGAGTCTCCGTCCGATGGTTCATGATTACCGCGTACCTGTGCTTACCTACGCCAGCTGTGAGGTTATATATAGCCTCACTCACCTGTATTTCACCCCCATTGCACCTGTTCGCTTGCCTGTTTATCTCTACCTGTTTACGTTTGGGAGTGGAGGTAGAAATTAGGGAGGGTTGAAGTAGGGTGTTGGGAGTAAGGAAGAGGTAAGAGAAGGGAGTTTACGGGAAAGGAGGGTAAGGGAGGAGAGTATGTAAGGGAGTATATTAGAAGGTTAGGTTAGGTTAGAGGAAGGAAGTGTTAAGGGAAGGGAGGGGAGGGGAAGAGTAAGGGAAGGGTAGGGTGTAAAAGGGAAGGTAAGGGAAGGATTAGTTATATAAGGGAGTATATTAGAAGGGTAGGTTAGGTTAGGTTAGGGTTAGGGGAAGGTTAGGGTATGAAAGGGAGGGTAAGGGAAAGGGAGAGTAAGGGAAGGGTAGGATTTGTAAGGTAGCATATATAGAAAGTTTGGTCAGGTTAAGAGAAGGACGTTAGGGCAAGTGTAGGTTAGTGTAAGGAAGGGTAGGGGAAGGGAGGGGATGTAGGGAATGGTAGGGAAGTGTAAGGTAAGGATAGGTAAGGACTTGGAAAGGGTAGGGCATAGAAGACAAGGGTAAGGAAAGGGAGAGTAAGGGAAGGGAAGAGAAGGGTAGGGTTTGTAAGGGAGTATATACAGAAAGGAAGGAGATAAGGGAAAGGTAGGGAAGGGAAGGGAAGGTAAGGGCGGGGCATGTCAGGTTCTATATGTGAAAGGTATACGGTTCTTTTTTTCCCTCTAATGAACAGGTAAGGCCGTGATATGAGGGCGTCGGGTGGGCCAAGATAAGGTTGTGTGATGTAAGGCCGGTTCGTTAATCCTTGTTGTGGTCCCATACCTTTGTTTTCAAGGGAGAGAATGTTACTTGTTGATTATTCTTTTTATCTCTCTTACTTTCATTTTCTTTCTTCATACCCTGCATCATTCTTTTCCTCCCCCTCCTCTTTCTCCCTATCGTGTAACGGCTTCCTGCTATATTTGTGATGTGAAGGTGAGGTGGTGAAGATGACTCTCTCTTTAAACTTCAGTAGCATCACCGTCATCACCATCATCAACAACAACATCAAGCAAACAGAAATATCGGGAAAAACAACAAACACACGACAATAAAAAACAGAAACAGAAACAAAAACAAAATCAATGTCAACAACGATATTGAGAAAAGTTTGGGTGATATCTAAATGGAACGAGAGAGCGAGAGAGGAGGATGGGAGGAGAGAGGAGAGTAGAAGGAAAGGACAAGAAAAGAACGAAAAAGAAGAAGAAAGTGGGGGAGGAAAGAAGAAAAGAAGGAAAAACAGGAGGAAGGGAGAAGAGTAGGCGAAATAAGGAAGGAAAAGAAAAGAAAAAAGGAAAAAACAGAAAGGGAAAGAACACAAGTTGACCGACCTCCCTAAACCTATTTATGAAGAATGAGAAAAGAAGAATAAAGAAGAGAGGAGGGAATAAACGAAGAAACGGAGAGAAGGAGGAAAGAGGGGAGATAAAAAGAGGAACACAGGCTGACCGTCCTCCCATAAAGCTAAGAGTCGCCCATTTCTGTGTCTGCCAAATAAGGGGGAACGTTTGACCCGATCAGCGGCGGACACACGAACACTCTTAAGGCGCCGCCGAAACCAAAAAAACAAAGGAGAGGCGACACGCGTCCGGAGGTAAACAAACATGACGGGGGGGAAGGAAAGGGAAGATAAAAAGGAGATTAAGTTAACAAAGAGAGGAAGTGAATGATAACGTAAACATTGGAATAGGAAGACTCAGTTAGAGGGAAGGAAGAAAGGAAGTTATTAGAAGATAGAAAAAGGGGAAAAATACAATAACAGTGGGAAGAAGGGGATGAAGTAGAGGGACATAGAAGAAAGTGGATGATAAAAGAAGATAGAGAAGTTAACGAAGAATAATGGAATAAGGAGACGAAGTAGAGAGACAGAATAAAGAAGAATGGAAGATAAAATGAGATAGAAAAAAAGGAAGAAAGAAAGGAGAGAAAAATGAGATTGGAAAAGGGAACTCTCCTCTTCCTCCTATGTATTCCTATGTATTCCTTCTATTATTTCCCTATCATCCTTTTCTTCCACTCTTTCCCCCTCCTCTTCCCTCCCTCCTCCACCACTTACCTCCACTTCTTCCTCCATATATCCCCCTTACCTACCTTTCTCTTCCTTCCTTCCCTCCCTATCCTCCTTTTCCTCCTCTTATTTCCCTACCAACTCTCATCCCTCTCCCTTTCGCTCCCTCCTCCACCCTTACCTCCAATCCCTCCTCCCTCCTTTACCTCCACCTCCTCCCCCACCCCTTATCTCCCCTCCTCACCCCTCTTACACCTGTTCTTTTACACCTGGCCGCTTCGAGACCAAGGCGGCACCGGGTTCACAGCAGCGCCCCCGTCGAGGATGTATCTCACAGCTCTCTCCCAGACCCCGTTTATGGCCGTCCCCTACTTCGAACTCCTTGTAAAGTATGTGGCGAGGTACTTGTGTGTAGGAACAGGAGGAGGAGGAGGAGGAGGAGGAGGAGGAGGAGGAGGAGGAAGGCTAATGCATGTTGGTTTGCTTCTTATACGTTTCTTGCGGACCATAGCGGGCATAATGCAGGATGGGCAGCTACCGTGACGAGGAGGAGGAGGAGGAGGAGGAGAAGGAGAAAAGGAGGACGAAAAACATGGTAGTATTAATTATTGTAGAAGTTGGTTTCGTAGTAGTAGTAGTAGTAGTGGTAGTTGTAGTAGTCGTAGTAGTAGGCATCCCACACCCATAACAAACAGCAACAATAAAAATAACAACAATAATAATAAGAAGAAGAAACAAAAGCATAATAATAACTGGACCCTCCCCTTAAGGCATGTCTCCGCCCCTTGAGTCCAGAGAAAGCATCCCATCTCGGCACCAGCGGCGGCGGCTTCCTCGAACACAAACCAATTAAGCATTTCGTCACGGCTTAACCACCTCGGCAGCGGGAGTCAGAGGCGCCGACCCACCCCACGTAGTCAGTCCGCAGCGTGCAGGCAGCCCATTCAGACCCCCTCGCCAGGCCCACCCAAGCCCGTTCCGGTAGTTAGCGACACAAAGAGAGAGATAAATAGATAAATAGAGAGATAGAGATAGGTCGAGAGAGAGAGAGAGAGAGAGTAGCTACTTGGACGGAACTACATTTTCACTACTACTACTACTACTACTACTACTACTACTACTACTACTACCACCACCACCACTACTATCCCTACTACTACTTCTTCATGCATCAATTATCTTCGTACGGTAATTAAACGGACATAAAAACTCAAGCACCCTTTTATCTCCTCCCACGCAAGCTTCTAAGACCCCTGAAAGCCATTAAATCCCTTCCTAACGCACCCTCCCGCCGATCAACCTTCCGCTATCCACGCATATCTCGTCACCCGCAAGAGAGTGTTCGCGCGTAAAGGAAACAAGAGAGCGTCGTCCTGTATAGCTGATGAAAGGGATCGGACTCTCTATCAGCCTCAAAGCGATGATAGGAGAGACTGAGAAGGAGAAGGAGGAGGAGGAAGAGGAGGAGGAGGAGGAGGAGGAGGAGACTTTCAAGACTAATGAAGAGATGACGAAGAAGAGAGAGAGAGAGAGAGAGAGAGAGAAAGTACAGAAACATGGATAGAATGAGAGATGAAAGTACTGTAAATGGAAGAGAGAGAGAGAGAGAGAGAGAGAGAGAGAGAGAGAGAGAGAGAGAGAGAGAGAGAGAGAGAGAGAGAGAGAGAGAGAGAGAGAGAGAGAGAGAGAGAGAGAGAGAGAGAGAGAGAACCAGAAAAAAAATATATATAATACCTACTCGGAAATTTCAACGAGACAGTAGGTAGTGATCTTTTTTAACGACCACGAACTTCTTAATTTTCTTCTCTCTCTCTGCCAAGTAATTACTCTCATAACCATTACTCCTACAAACTCAAGGTCTATTTACTCACTCCCTTCTTTATCTCCCTTCTTTATTACCCATTTGCTTCTAATCTCCATCATTATAATAGATTGTTAAGTGCATCTATTTATCATATTTTCCTCCTCCTCCTCCTCCTCCTCCTCCTCCTGTTGCTTCTACCTTTAAGAGACCCCACACTGAGGACTCTTAAGATGCCTCCTCGTCTATTGCACTTCGCTTGACACAAAATCCTGTAACTTTGAGAGCCTGAGGGGACGGGACGGGAGGGAGAGAGAGGGAGAGGGAGAAGGAGAATAAGGGAAAAGCGGCATTCAGTGATAAAGACGAGGAGGAGGAGGAGGAGGAGGAGGATTGCAGAGGATGAACAGAGATGTGTCGAGAGAATAGGAGGGAGAGAAGGAGAGAGAAGGAGGAGGAGGAAGAAAGCGACACCTGTGATAAAGAGGAAGAGGAGGAGGAGGAGGAGGAGGAATTGAGGATGGGAGAGGATGAACAGAGATGTGTCGAGAGGGAGGGAGAGAGAATGGAAGGGAGAGAAGGAGAGAGAAGGAAAAGGAGGGAGAAAGCAACACCTGTGATAAAGAGGAGGAGGAGGAGGAGGAGGAGGAGGAGGATTTAAATTTAGGAGAAGTAGAAGACAACGAAGAATGGAAAATAAGAAAATAAAACCAAGAAAAATAAGGAAGAAAAAGTAACATTAGAGAAGGAATTAGAGTCTTATCTTAATTCATCTTCCTCCTCCTCCTCCTCGTTTTCATCCTCCTCCTCCTTTCTCTTCATTTCTCCTCCTCCTCACTTACTTTCCTCCTCCTCCTCATCACTTTTCTGTAAGGTCAGCATGTATTTTTTGTCTGTGGGGGGAGGTGGGGGGTGGAGAGAACGGGGGGGGGGGGGGGGAGGCCGAATGTGCGTGTGTGTGTGTGCGTGTGTGTGTGTGTGTGTGTGTGTGTGTGTGTGTGTGTGTGTGTGTGTGTGGCTGACGTTGACGGATGCCTGACCCCCCATCCCCCCACCCACCCCTCCACACAAGACAGATGGATGCTATTGTGTCCACTAAACGCTACGACCTTCCCTCCACCTCTCCTCCATTTCTCCTCCACTTCTCTCCACTCCCTGTCTCCGTAACTCTCTATCTATCTATCTAGCTATCTATTATCTATCTGTCTATCTATCTATCCTTCCCTTTCTCCCTTATTCGCAAATGTCACTAATTCTTTCCTTCCTTCCTCCTTTCTCTCTATTCTACTCCCTTTTTTTCCTCTCCTAAGTTGGTTTCGTCTTTTCTTCCTCCATTTTTCTTCTTTTGTCTCCTTTTTTCCTTCCTTCTTTCCTTCTTCCTTCTTCTACATCGCTCTCTCCTTTTTCTATCTTTTCCGCTTACTTATCTTCTTCTTTTTTCAAGTTATTTCTTCATTTCTTTCTTTAGTTCTTTCCTTCTTATCTCTTCTTCTTATTTCTTTATCTCCCCATCGTCATCTTTCTTATCTTCACTTCTCTTCACTTCTCTCCTCCAGTTATTTCTTCATTTTCTTCTTTTAGTTCTTCCCTTCTTATCTCTTTTTCTTATTTCTTTATCTCCTCATCGTCATTAATCTCTCCATTCACGTCCACGTCTCCTTCCTTCCCCACTGAATTTATATGTACCTAAAAGGAGATTTCAATTAGTCAGTAAGTACCTATCTTTTTCTTACGAGCTAACCCCTTCTTATATTCTTTACCCTTGTCTCCTAATTACACACACACACACACACACACACACACGTAGGCACATAGTCGGTATTGCCAGCCAAGTCCAGAGCGAATTACTGTTGTCGTGTGTGGATTGGTGATACCCGTGTGTGTGTGTGTGTGTGTGTGTGTGTGTGTGTGTGTGTGTGTGTGCTACTTGATGTGCTACAGAGACGACATCCCATAAAAACTCTCTCTCTCTCTCTCTCTCTCTCTCTCTCTCTCTCTCTCTCTCTCTCATCACTCAACATAGGAGGAGAAAGAGGAGATATAGGAGGAGGAGGAGGAGGAGGAGGAGGAGGAGGTGAGGAGGGAAAAGTATATTTATTTAGTTGTATTATGGTTAAGAAAGCAGAAGAAGAAGAAGAAGAAGAAGAAGAAGAAGAAGAAGAAAAAGAAGAAGAAGAAGAAGAAGAAAAATGAACATTCCCGTCTGTCATTTCTCTCTCTCTCCTCTCTTTCCTACACTGTGCAATATGAGAAAAAGACGGAGATGAAGGTGGAGGAGAAGAAGAAGGAGGAGGAGGAGGAGGGAGAGTGGGAGTATAAGGAATGAGAAAAAATGAAGAAAGAAAGGGATAAAATAAAAATAATACCATGAAATAAAATAAAAATACTGAGAGAGGAAAGAAGACAGAAAAAAGAAGAGAGAAGGAGAAAGAAGGAATAAGAAGAAAGAAGAGGGGAGGAAGGAGGGAAGAGAGGAAGGGAAGGAGGAAGCCAAATATTAGAATAAGGATGATTGAGATACGATCACTCAATCCTTTCCATCACCTGCATTTAAACGCATTCAAACTCTGGCTTCGATTCTCTTAAAAGGGATTGAGAGTGTGACAAATTACCAGACTCTCGTAAACCTGAAGAAGAATTTATATTAGAACCAGGAGGAGGCGGTGGTGGTGGTGGTGGTGGTGGAGGAGGAGGTGGTTGCGTGTAGGTATGTTCAAGGAGTCAAAAGTGGAGGTGGTGTTGATTGATGGTGGATGGTGGTGGTGGTGTTAACAGTGGTGGTGATTTTCAAGATGGTGGTGGTGGTGGTGGTGGTGGTGGT
>NC_066524.1:21191012-21246012 GCF_024679095.1 Eriocheir sinensis
CTTCCCATCCTTACCCTTCCCTTCCCTTCCCTTCTCTTCCCTTTCCTTCCCTATCCTTTCCTTCCCCTCCCATCCTTACCCTTCCCATCCTTACCCTTCCCTTCCTTTCCCTTCCCTTCCCTTTCCTTACTTTACCTTACCTTACCTTACCTTACCTTACCGTCTCATCCCTTACCTTCCCTTCCCTTACTCTACCATCCCTTCCCTTCCCTTCCCTTCCCTTCCCTTCCCATCCCTACCCATCTCATCCCTTCTCATCCCTTCCTTCCCTTACCTTCCAATCCTCACCTGTTATAATATATGCAAATTGGGAAACACCTGTAATTAGCATCTGACTTCCCGTACTTTTTTGCCTTATTCAGGTGTGGAAATCTTACCTGTGGCTTAAAACTTATGAATTAATTAGGGAACTTCGCGCACCTTACCGGCTCATTAAGGGAGACACTCGTGAGACTCCAGGCGGTGCAGGTAAATAGACATAAAGGTGTTTCTTCGCCTTAAAATCCACGCGGGGTTATGTCTTACGTGCTAATTGGGGGTAATGAGCCGCGTGCAGGTAAGGGTTGGTCGCGCAATTAAGCTGTTAGACAAGACGGAGGTGAGTTGGTTCAGGAAAATCGTGTTAGTTTGTGGTTTTTAAGGTTCTGGATTTTTTTTTTTTTTTTTTTTGCGTGTTGGTGTTAAAATGCAAATCACAGGTATAAATTTTAAGTACTCGCGGACACACACACACACACACACACACACACACACACACACACACACACACACACACACACACGCACACGCACACACATATACACAGAGAAAGAGAGAAACAGACAGAAGATGAA
This sequence comes from Eriocheir sinensis, assembly GCF_024679095.1. NCBI lineage: Eukaryota > Metazoa > Arthropoda > Malacostraca > Decapoda > Varunidae > Eriocheir > Eriocheir sinensis. Next base: position 21,191,846 of record NC_066524.1, read on the forward strand.
TAAGAAGAAAATGAGAAAAAAATAACAAAAACATTACTGGTTCTTTGTTATCCTTTCCTTTCTTCTCCTCCTCCTCCTCCTCTTTTTTCCTCTTTATTTCTCTGGTTATCTGTTTATCGTCCTATCATTCATTTCTTTTCTCTCTCTCTCCTTTCTTCCCTTTCCTTCCTCTCCCATTCATTCCCTTCCCTTCCGTTCCACTCCCTTCCGTTCCCTTCCCTTTCCTTCCCTTATCTTTCCTTGCTTTCCCTTTCCTTCCCTTCCCTTCCCTTCCCTTCCGTTCCCTTCCCTTCCGTTCCCTTCCCTTCCGTTCCCTTCCCTTCCGTTCCCTTCCCTTCCCTTGCCTTGCTTTCTCTTCCCTTCCGTTCTCCTCCATTCCCTTCCCTTCCCTTTCCTTCCGTTCCCTTCCCTTCCCTTCCCTTCCCTTCCGTTCCCTTCCCTTCCGTTCCCTTCCCTTTCCTTCCCTTCCCTTCCCTACCCTTCCGTTCCCTTACCTTCCCTTGCTTTCCCTTTCCTTCCCTTCCCTTCCCTTTCGTTCCGCTCCCTTCCCTTGCTTTTCCTTCCCTTCCCTTGCCTTCCGTTCCCTTGCCTTCCCTTCCCTTCCCTTCCAGAGCGCAGGATAGAGTTGTCAGATGAAGAGTTGAGACGCAATCTGTTCACCCTTCTCGGCCGACTTTTACCATCCCCTTTTGGCTCTCCCATCCTCGTGTCCCGCCTCTGTCCACGCCTCATAGCCCCCGTAGCCACGCACACTGCCGCCCCTCACCTTCATAATGCATTGAAAGCGCCGCGTCATTTACATATGAATGCGGGAGGCGGGAGTGATTGCGTGTTTACAGCCGCAAAAAAATGAGACCTACCCACCGCTCCAGTTTCTTTTTTCTCTTCTCCGCTGCCTTGGTGTAGTGCGTCCAGGGGTGACTCTGCGTGTGACTTCAGGTTGGAGGTTTAATTGCAAGTGTACTATGCTGCTTGAAGGCTTGTGTGTTGCTTAAGTCGCCACCTGCTGAGACACTCGCTTAATATTTACCAGGAGTACTCTTGTGAAGGTTGCAATGGGGTCTCGAGGGGCTGAGGAAGTGAGGGACATCTCGGTCACCCAAGCACACGTATTTGACAAGGCAAGGAAGCATATATGAATGTTCTGAGTCAAGACCTATAGTAACTGTTTGAGGTTCTGTTAGGTTAGGTTAAGTTTAGGGTATCTTCAAACACATGATGGCCAGCAACTTATGGTATAAATCAACGAAGAATGACCTCGCTTTGTTGTATAGAAAGTCTCATTAGTAAGGAAGGATATATGAATTTTTTTAGCTAAGTCGTATAGCAATTGTTTGGGTTTTTGTTTGGTAAGGTTAGGTTAGGTAAGCTTAGGGTATCTTCAAACACATGATGGCCAGCAACTTATGGTATAAATCAACAAAGAGTGACCTCGCTTTGTTGTATAGAAAGTCTCATTAGTAAGGAAGGATATATGAATTTTCTGAGTCAAGACCTATAGTAACTGTTTGGGGTTCTGTTAGGTTAGGTTAAGTTAAGTTTAGGGTATCTTCAAACACATGATGGTCAGCAACTTATGGTATAAATCAACAAAAAATGACCTCGCTTCGTTAAATAGAAAGTCTCATTAGTAAGGAAGGATATATGAGTTTTCTGAGCCAAGACCTATAGTAACTGTTTGGGGTTCTGTTAGGTTAGGTTAAGTTAAGTTTAAGGTATCTTCAAACACATGATGGCCAGCAACTTATGGTATAAATCAACAAAAAATGACCTCGCTTTGTTAAATAGAAAGTCTCATTAGTAAGGAAGGATATATGAGTTTTCTGAGCCAAGATCTATAGTAACTGTTGGGGTTTTGTTAGGTTAGGTTAAGTTTAGGGTATCTTCAAACACATGATGGCCAGCAACTCATGGTATAAATCAACGAAGAATGACCTCGCTTTGTTGTATAGAACGTCTCATCAGTAAGGAAGGATATATGAATTTTTTGAGCCAAGACGTATAGTAACTGTTTGGGGTTGTGTTAGCGTCTGACAGTGCCAACCTTGAAGCCTTACTAATTGCACCTACACAGTTTCTTAAGGCTTGTTTGTGGCCTCCCGCGGCGAGAGAGACTTAGTTAAGGGCTTTATATCGGCCTTACCTTGCTAATTGTACCTGCTACCTGGGGCGCCTTGGTCTCAGGGGTTCTCAGGGCCGCGGGAGGTACGGTCAAGGGTTGTATTACGTCCTTACTTGGCGGCGTCCTGCGGGGTAGCAAGAGTAGGATGTAGGATGCCTGGAGGATGTCTTTTACTCTTCACTGCATTACTCTGATTCTTGGGGTCCTACGAGGGTCCTCCGGGGGTCCTATGAGGGTCCTACCAGGGTCCTACAGAGAGAGAGAGAGAGACCTCCCCATCCTCCTCAAGCAATGTAAGAAGCAGTCGGATATTTTTTGTGGATGTGATAAATTTCCTCTTCCTCCTCCTCCTCCTCCTCCTCCTTTTGTCATCCAGTAATTGAAACGGTCTCTTCTTCCTGATTGACTGTGCCCTTTGGTGATGCCGCAAGGAAGAGGAGGAGGAGGAGGAGGAGGAGGAGGAGGAGGGGGAGGAGGAGGAGAGGGAGAAGGAGGGTTAGAGTGTTACTAAGATATGTTGAAGTGGTCTGTTCTCTCTCTCTCTCTCTCTCTCTCTCTCGTCTGTTTTTATTTCTTATACTTCTTGCTTCATTTCTTTCTCTCTATCCCAATCTTGAGTACTTTCCTTTTTCCTTCTTCTTCTTCTACTTTCCTTCTTTCTCTTTCTCTTAGTCTTCAATACCTTTCATCTTCCATTCTTCCTCCTTCTACTTTTTAATCAACTTCTTTCATTCTTTCTCTTTATCCCAGTCTTCAGTCCCTCGTTTTTAGCTAAGATCATTTCCTTCATTTCATTCTTCTCTTCGTCATCTTTCTCTTAGTCTTCAATACCTTTCATCTTCCATTCCTCCTCCTTCTTCTTTTTACTCAACTTCTCTCTCTCTCTCTATCCCAGTCTTCAGTACCTCATTGCCTGGTCCGCCCTGATTCAGCCTGGCAATTTGAGCTTCCCACCCAGCACTCTCAGTTCGCACAAATGTTCACTATTAAGGCCCTGGACGCCTATCATGGGGTGTGCGATTTGACGCTGCCTAAGGTGGTAGTGGGGGCTCTTGCAGAAGGAAGCATGGGAGTGTTGAAGCATGGAAGGGAAGGCGACAGTTAGGTTTTCAGTGTTTTTTCGTGCTGTTTTGAAGGAAGCATGGAAGGGAAGGCGACAGTTAGGTTTTCAGTGTTTTTTCGTGCTGTTTTGAAGGAAGCATGGAAGGGAAGGCGACAGTTAGGTTTCCAGTGTTTTTTCGCGCTGTTTTGAAGGAAGCATGGAAGGGAAGGCGACAGTTAGGTTTCCAGTGTTTTTTCGTGCTGTTTTGAAGGAAGCTTGGAAGGGAAGGCGACAGTTAGGTTTTCAGTGTTTTTTCGTGCTGTTTTGAAGGAAGCATGGAAGGGAAGGCGACAGTTAGGTTTTCAATGTTTTTTCGTGCTGTTGAAGGTTTCAGTGTTTTTCGTGCTGTTTTGAAGGAAGCATGGAAGGAAGGCGACAGTTAGGTTTTCAATGTTTTTCGTGCTGTTTTGACAGTTAGGTTTTCAATGTTTTTTCGTGCTGTTTTGAAGGAAGCTTGGAAGGGAAGGCTACACTTAGGTTTCCAATGTTTTTTATTTTTTTGTTGCTGTTTTGAAGCTCTGAAACATGGAAAGTCAGGCCGCAGTTAGCTTTTTCTTCCTCCTCCTCCTCCTCCTCCTCCTCCTCTTACTCCTCTTATTTTAAACTTTGTATTATGGAAGGTTTGGTAATTGTCATTTTTCTTCCTCTTCCTTGTCCTCCTCTTCCTCTTCCTACTCCTTTTCCTCTTCGTCTATCTCTTCCTTCTCTTCCTCCTTTTCATTTTTCTCCTCCTCTTCCCTTATCTCCTCCTCTTCTTCTTCCTCCTCCTTCCCTTCTTCCTTTTCCTTCACCTTTTCCTCTTCTTCCCTTCTTCCTTTTCCTCCTCTTAATCTCACTCCTCATCTTCCGCATTTTCCTCCTCCTCCTCCTCCTCCTCCTCTTTCTCCTCCTCCTCCAACTGCTCATTAAGATTAGATTACGGTCATTAATCTTCGTCGGGAGATAAAAACTCTAATTCAATACAATTTGGTGTTTTTTTTTAATATTTATCTCTGTTTTTATCTCTCCCTTTCCTCCCTTCTCTCCCTCCCCCACGTAGGAAGGGAGGAAAAAGGGAGGGAAATGGGAGGTAAGTCTGTCTTCTCTCTCTCTCTCTCTCTCTCTCTCCTCCTTTTCCCATTTTTTCTTTTTTTTCTTCATTTTCTTCGCTTCTGTGTCGTTTTTTTCCTTTTTTTGTTGTTTTTGTGTTTGTTTTTGTTATTCTTTTTTTTTGTTTCTCTCTTTTATCTTTTTTTTCTCCTTTCTTTTTTTCACTTTCATTTTCACCCATTTATTTATTTATTTATTTATATATTCATTTATTTATTGCAGTGTTTGTTGTCTTCATTCTTCTTTGTCTTCTTTATCTCTACATTACTTTCCTCCTCCTCCTCCTCCTCCTCCCCCTCCTTCATTAGCGGCGCCACAAGAGGAGGAGGAGGAGGCATCGCTGTCATTGCCTCTTCCCTAAAATGTGCAGCTCTCAGAAGGTTAACATTTACGCGCCTAATTGTATATTTTTACCTTGACTTCCTCTCTCTCTCCCTCCCCTTCTTCCTCCCCTTCTTCCTCCCCTCTCTCTCTCTTTTCTCTCCCTCTCTGCTTCCCCTCTTCCTCTCCTTCTACTTGTTCCTCCTTCTCTTTTTCAAAACTTTCTGTTCCTCGTTTTCTCTTTCTTAACTTCGTCTCCCTCCTTCTGCTCCTCCTTCTGTATCTTTTTAAGCTACTTCTGTTTCCTCCCTTTCCCTTTCTTTCTATCTTTCCTTCTCTTCAATGGCTAGATGATAGGGCGCTGTTCTTCCCCCTCCTACTGTTCCTCCTTCTGTACTTTTAAGCTAATTCTGTATCCTCCCCTTCCCTTTCCTTCTTTCTCTCCTTCTTTTCTAAGGGTAGGTGAGAGGCCGCTGTTCTTCTCCTTCCTACTGTTTCTCTTTCTTTAACTTTAAGTCGCCTCAGGGTGCTTCTGCGTCCGTATTTTCCTCTTTCTTTAGCTCGAAACTGCGTCAGAGTCCTTCAGTCCTTCCTTCGTTAGCTCAAAAGTACCTCAATGCCTTTCTGTTCTCTTCTTATCCTCAAAACTCGTTCACTATCCTTCTAAACTTCTTTCTTCACCTCGAAAGTCTTCCTCTTCCTTCTTTTTACCTCCAAACCACTTCATTGGCCTTCAATCCCTGCTTCTTCAATTCATAAATCTTTCTCTTCTTTCTCCTGTACATGAAAACCACTTCAGAATCCTTCACTCTCTCTTTCTTTAACTTTAAATTACTTCAGTCTTCTTTTTTCCACATTTTTTACTTCATAACTCCTCCTGTTTCTCCTCCTTTACCTCAAAACCACTTTAGAGTCCTTCAATCCCTTCGTCTTTACTTACAATCCACTTAATTTCTTCAATCCCTTCTTCCTCACCTCAAAACAACCACTCCCGCGTCCTCACACCGCCCCCAAACAAGTCCACCAACACAACAACAACACTACCCCAGGTCCGGTTCCCATTACCGCCGCTAATTGTATATTTTGGCCGCGCTGTGTCCCTCCTTTGGCCGCAAGTGAGGGAAGGATTTGTCTCCCCGGCACAGGACGCGTCGCTTGGCTGTCGTTCTGTGAGGCCGAGGATTAGTTAGCGCGCCCGGGTCCACCTGCCGAGGCTCATTAATGCAAGTGTTACGTCGCTTGATGCTGGATTGTGTCAGAATTTGTGACGCTATCGGTGCGTGACGGGCGCGGGCGAGGCTCAGTTGTGGATGACGAGGAGGTTAGGAGGAGGAGGAGGAGTTGAAGGAGGAGGAGGAGGAAGAGGAGGAGTTGAAGGAGGAAGAGGAGGAACTGATTTTGTAACGGTAGAAGGAAGTAGTTTGATAGAAAAGGAAAGGAGGAGGAGGAAGAGGAAGAGGATAATGAGGAGGAAAAGGAGGAGAACTAATAGAGGAGACGATGAAGAGGAAAACAGGAAATGGAGAAGAAGGAAGAAGAGAAGAAGTAGAAAGAGGAGGAGAAGGAGGAGGAGGAGGAGGAAGACAGTATTTGATTTGACGTATTTTTTCATATATATCAAGAATATTTTTATAACTATCTCTTAACACTCTTCTAACTGTCGTCTCTTTTATCCTCCAATACTCTTACAACCTCCATCTCTTACTTACTCTTAACTTCTATCTATAACGTATGCTGCTAACTTTTATCTTCCTCTCTCTCCTTCCTGCAATATTACAACCTCAATCTTTAACATACTTTCAACTTCTCCCTCTATCGATAACATATGCTTCCAACTTAACTTTTATCTCGCTCATAACCTTTGCCTCTCTCTCCTTCCTGCAATATTACAACCACAATCTTTAACTTACTCTCAACTTCTCCCTCTATCGATAACATATGCTTCCAACTTAACTTTTATCTCGCTCATAACCTTTGCCTCTCTCTCCTTCCTGCAATATTACAATCTCAATCTTTAACATACTCTCAACTTCTCCCTCTATCGATAACATATGCTTCCAACTTAACTTTTATCTCGCTCATAACCTTTGCCTCTCTCTCCTTCCTGCAATATTACAATCTCTACCCTTTTACATACTCTCAACTTCTCCCTCTATCGATAACATATGCTTCCAACTTAACTTTTATCTCGCTCATAACCTTTGCCTCTCTCTCCTTCCTGCAATATTACAATCTCAATCTTTAATATACTCTCAACTTCTCCCTCTATCGATAACATATGCTTCCAACTTAACATTTATCTCGCTCATAACCCTTGCCCCTCTCTCCTTCCTGCAATATTACAATCTCTACCCTTTTACATACTCTCAACTTCTCCCTCTATCGATAACATATGCTTCCAACTTAACTTTTATCTCGCTCATAACCTTTGCCTCTCTCTCCTTCCTTCAATATTACAATCTCTATCCTTTTACATACTCTCAACTTCTCCCTCTATCGATAACATATGCTTCCAACTTAACTTTTATCTCGCTCATAACCCTTGCCTCTCTCTCCTTCCTGCAATATTACAATCTCTACCCTTTTACATACTCTCAACTTCTCCCTCTATCGATAACATATGCTTCCAACTTAACTTTTATCTCGCTCATAACCTTTGCCTCTCTCTCCTTCCTGCAATATTACAATCTCTATCCTTTTACATACTCTCAACTCTTCCCTCCTTTTCTTGATAAGCTTAACAAATACTCCCACCGGTACAAACAGGCGTGAAGTGGCGAATCCTGGTGAGCAGCGGCGTTAATTAAGCGATAAGACAATTGCACGGCTCCTTCCCTTGGCTGGGCGTCGGGTGGTGAGGCTCAGCGGCGGGAAAACACGAGATGGAGACCTTGGCGTTGGCGGGGTGGCGCGAGGCTGGCGGGGAAATTACCGGACTTGGGTTGTTGAGCTGCTGGGGGGGCGGGAGAGTTTTGGGGTTGAGGCTCTTTTGTTTTTGTGTTGGTTCGTGGTTATTAAGGTGTTGGATTCGCTTTGTTTTGCTTTTTTGTTTAGTTTTTGGTCTATATTCCTTTGTTGTTTTGTGTTTTTGTTAATTGAAAAAGGGTTGGATTCGCTTTACTGTACTTGTAAGGGTGTTTTTAAATTATAAAGGTGTTGCATTCTCTTTCTTTTTTACTTATTTTGGGGTGATTTTTTTTATTCGAATCATTTGTTTGTGTTTTTTTTTCTCTTATCTTAAGGTGTTGGATTCTCTTTCTTTATTTACTGATTTTGTTCGGAGGAGTTCTTTGGTCTTGATTCTTTCGTTTATATTTTTCCTTAATTGTACAAGTGTTGGAGTCGCCTTTTACTTCTCTTTTTGGAGTTATTTTGAGCTGGATTCTGTTGCTCGAGTTTCCTGTATGATAAAGTTACTGAATTCGTATATCTGATGGAAACTATTTTTTTTTACATCAGAGAACACGGCTCAAGGGCAATAAAAAAAATAAAAATGCTACTCGTCGCTCCGATAAAAGATAAAAGTAAAGAGTAAAAGAGAGGTCAGTTCCGGGTGGAGAGGCGTCTTGATACACTCTTCTTGGTTAGCTTCTACAACTTCAATGATCTCAAGAGTTTTCTAAGCCAGGAGAGTTGAATTAGTTAGCTTGGGTCCGTGTTCAAGGTATTAAGGGGAATAAACTTACGATCGATTGAGTTAAAATGCCAAATCATTCCAATCTATTACCTGGACAAACCGGAGGCACTTAACGGGGACAAGGAACCGTAATATCAAAACCTAAATAAGAGTGAGAAACTTTGGATCATTTTTCGAGGTATTAAGACGGTCGAACTCACCATCAGTTCTATTAAAAACTCGAAACAACTTTAATATCTATAACTAACCAGCCCGGAGTCACTGAAAGGGGGAATTAACCTTAATATCATAACCTAACCATGAATGAGAAACTTAAGATCATTTTTCGAGGTATTAAAACGGTCAAACACACCATCGATTCTATTAAAAACTCGCTTTAATATCTATAACTAACCAACCCAGAGGCACTGAACGGGACATCCAACCTTAATATCAAGCCCCAAACAAGCTACAAGAGTTGAATTGGTTAGTTGGAGTCGGTCTTCAAGGTATGGGCGAGTACAAAGTGGCGGGTAGCGGAGTTATGGCGCTGACTAACGTCTCTTAATTTCATCTTTTTGTGGCGCGGCGCTGCAGAGAGGCGGAGAAGCTTAACATTAGCGGTCGTATGTAGCTTCGAATGAGCGCCATTATCAGAAAAACCTTAGAAAATTAGTGAAGGTACGGAGGGATTAGAAGCAGAAAGGGAGGCGAGAGAGAGATAGTGCCTGCATACCTGTCTTTCTAGAGGCACTTGGTAGAAGTAAGTCTTAGGAAAGGTGTGCTGTTGTAGGAAGAAGGAAGACATACAAAAAAACAGAAAAATAGTTAAGGTACAGAAGAATTAGAAGCAGAAAGGGAGACTAGAGAGAGAGAGTGCCTTCATACCTGTCTCTTTAACTTCAATTGGCACAGGTAAGTCTTAGGAAAGGTGTGTTATTGTAGGAAGAAGAAAGACATGTAAAAAAAAACAGAAAAATAGTTAAAGTACAGAAGGATTAGAAGCAGAAAGGGAGGCAAGAGAGAGAGAGTACCTTCATATCTGTCTCTTTAGGTTCAGTTGGCACAGGTAAGTCTTAGGAAAGGTGTGTTATTGTAGGAAGAAGAAAGAGATGTAAAAAAAAACAGAAAAATAGTTAAGGTACAGAAGGATTAGAAGCAGAAAGGGAGACTAGAGAGAGAGCGTGCCTTCATATCTGTCTCTTTAACTTCAATTGGCACAGGTAACTCTTAGGAAAGGTTTGTTATTGTAGGAAGAAGAAAGAGATGTAAAAAAAAACAGAAAAATAGTTAAGGTACAGAAGGATTAGAAGCAGAAAGGGAGACTAGAGAGAGAGAGTACCTTCATATCTGTCTCTTTAGCTTCAATTGGCACCGGTAACTCTTAGGAAAGGTGTGCTATTGCGGAAAAAGGAAGAGATATATTATAAAAAAAACGAGAAAAATAGTTAAGGTACAGAAGGATTAGAAGCAGAAAGGGAGACTAGAGAGACAGAGTACCTTCATACCTGTCTCCTTAGGTTCAGTTGGTACAGGTAAGTCTTAGGAAAAGTGTGTTATTGAAGACAAGGAAGATAATGAACCAATATGAATGTTAGTAAAGATTCGGCAAGATCAAAGGTAGAAAGTGGGAGTTAGAGAGAATACTTAACAATACCTGATTCCTTGAGGTAATTGGTCGCTAGTAAATTAGGAAACGAAGTCAGTTAGCGAAGAAAGAAGAGAAAGACAACACACACACACACACACACACACACACACACACACACACACACACACACACACACACACACACACAAAGAAACGTAAAATTAGCCAAGTTATGTCTGAAAATTGAACTAAACGAAGCAACCTTTTTAAAAACCGACTGTTCTTGAGGTTATCGATGCAGGGAAATCAGAAAAAAAGTTAGTTATTGAAGAAGGAACTCAGGAAAATAGAACGCATAAAAAAACTTTAAATTAGTGAAGTTGATCGTGAAATTTGAACCAGACAAAATACTTTAAAATTGCTACGTGTCTTTGGGGTGATTGGAAAGGCAGGTAAGGCTGAGGACAGGTGTGACATAGCGGAAAGAAAAGAAAAAAGAACCATGGGAAAATCAGGTGAAGGAAAGGAACAGGTAAACTTACTTAGACAAAACACCTTAAAATACCTGCGTCTATTTCGGGTCATTAGTAAGGCAGGTAAAGCTAAGGACAAAAGTGTGATATAGCGGAAAGAGAAGAAAAAAGAACCATAGGAAAGTCAGGTGATGGAAAGGAACAGGTAAACTTAACTAGACAAAACACCTTAAAATACCTGCGTCTATTTCGGGTCATTAGTAAGGCAGGTAAAGCTATGGACAAAAGTGTGATATAGCGGAAAGAGAAGAAAAAAGAACCATAGGAAAGTCAGGTGATGGAAAGGAACAGGTAAACTTAATTAGACAAAACACCTTAGAATACCTGCGTCCATTTGGGGTCATTAGTAAGGCAGGTAAGGCTAAGGACAGGTGTGCCGGGAAGGATCGAAAGGGAAAGGGAAATCAGGTAAATGGAGACCAGGTGTGAAGGTGTGACGAACAGACGAACGCACAAACAGAGGGGGGGAAAAAAAAAGGAGACAAGCGATGAAAGTGAAAGTGGGTGATTGGAGGCCGAAGAGAGAGAGAGAGAGAGAGAGAGAGAGAATTGTTTTTTGCTTTCGTCTGCATGTGTGTGTGTGTGTGTGTGTGTGTGTGTGTGTGTGTGTGTGTGTGTGTGTGCGGGGGCAGTCAAGACCAGCTCAGTCGCTCTAGGGGCAAACCTAATGCCCTTTTAACTCTCTCTCTCTCTCTCTCTCTCTCTCTCTCTCTCTCTCTCTCTCTCTCTCTCTCTCTCTCTCTCTCTCTCTCTCTCTCTCTCTCTCTCTCGCTCTCTCTCTCTCTCTCTATCTCTCTCTCTCTCTCTCTCTCTCTCTCTCTCTCTCTCTCTCTCTCTCTCTCTCTCTCTCTCTCTCTCTCTCGCTCGCTCCCTCCCTCCCTCCCTCCCTCCCTTTCTGACCGTTCGATAAGTTAAATAAAAGAAATTGATACTTACGAAACCACGGACTGTAAGTATGTAAGTAAGTACCTCCTCCTCCTCCTCCTCCTCCTCCTCCTCCTCCGACTCTAATAATTGCCCGCTTTGATTAATCGGTTCAGGTCGGAAGGTAAAACTTGTTCGCTACGTGTCTCAAAGGTTCTGTTTCGAGTCACCTGAGTTTACCTGACGTAGATAAGGTTAATTAATAAGGTAAGGACTAGTTTTGCCCTTTTATTAGCTACTTTCTTCTTCTTCTTCTTCTTCTTCTTCTTGTTCTTGTTCTTCTTGCTCTTGTTCTTGTTCTTGTTCTTCTCCTTCTTCTTCTTCTTCCTTCTTCTTTCATAACTGTACTGTACGTGTTTGTGTTTGTTTCCTCCTCCTCCTCCTCCTCCTCCTCCTCCTCCTATTCTTCCTTTTCTTGTCTCCTCCTCCTCCTCCTGTTCCTCCTCTCTTCCTCTCTCTATTTTTTTCTTATTTTTTTTTTAGTTTTGTTATATTAATTGCTTCATCGTCGTTGTTTTCCTCCGTCTCTTCTTCTTCCTCCTCTTCCTCCTCCTCCTCCTCTTCCTTCTCACCTGCCTTAATTAACCTCCCGTGAGCAAACTCCAGGTGATCTCCACGTGAGATGAACCTGTTTCCTCCTCCTCCTCCTCCTCCTCCTCCTCTTCCTACTTCTTTTTGTTTCCTTCTTTCTCCCTCACTTTCTCTTCCTTTTTCATGATTTTTATTACTTATTTCATCTCTTCTCTCATTCTTTCCTCCTCCTCCTCCTCCTCCTCTTGTTTTTTTCCCTCTCCCTTTCCCTCCAAACACCTCCCCACACCTGTCTCTCTCGGCGCGGTTCAGGTGTTGGTACAGGTATGTTTGTGAGGGGGGGGGGAAGGTGGGGGGAGGAGGAGGGTTACCTGTGAGAGAAGGGGGAAGAGGGGGCACTTTAATAAATCATTAGCGCTGTCAACCCCTCGCCGCGCGCGCCACGTCCGGAAGGTCAAAGGTCGGAAGAGAGGTCAGCTGAGGTCACGGATAGGTCAGGAAAGGTTACCGGAGTCCATCTTGCTTTGGGGGAGGGGGGCGAGAGGGTTCTTTATTTCAATCTCTTTCTCTCTTTTTCTTTCTTTTTTTTCTCTCTTTATTTCTTTTTTTTATTTCTTTTTTTCTCTTCTCTTTCCTTCCTTTACCTCTCATACCTTTCTTCCACCTCCTCCTTCCTTCCTTCCTTCCTTCCTTCCTTCCTTCCTTCCTTCCTTCCTTCCTTCCTTCCTTCCATCTATTCCTTCCTTCCTTCCTACCTATTACCTTCCTCCTATATTTATCCTTCCTTTCTCCCTCTCCTCCACTTTCTTTCATCTCATCTTTCTCTCATTCTTCCACTTCCTTTCTTTCAGTCTCTTCCACTCTTCTTCCTCCACCTTCTCTTTCCCTTTTCTCTTTCTTCCATCTACTACATCCACCTCGTCTACATCTACATCCACCTCTCTCCTTCCTCTTTCTCCTTATCAACATCCTCCTCCACCTCTGTCTTCCCTCTTTCTCCTTTTCAACATCTTCCTCCACCTCTCTCCTTCCTCTTTCTCCTTTTCAACATCCTCCTCCACCTCTTTCCTCCCTCGCACCCTCCTCCAAGTTCCTCTCTTCGTGTGTGCAGGGGCCTCTCCTGACCCAAGCCTCTTCACTAAGCTGTAAATCACCGTCTAATCATACCGAGACGTGACCGGCAGATTGGAACCAGTCACCGGGGGGGAGCGTGCGCCGTCCCCTTCCCTTACCTCAATCCCCAATCACTTCCCCACCCCTCCTCCTCCTCCTCCTCCTCCTCCTCCTCCTCCTCCTTCTTTGCTAATCACAGGTAGGCGTCGTTAAAGTCTTTTGAGAATATTATGAAAGTCTTGATGTGGCTTCTGATACGACAATGGTTAAGGATGTGACGAAGAGAGAGAGAGAGAGAGAGAGAGAGAGAGAGAGAATATATATAGGCATAAAATTTTAAATATAGTGATTATTTTCGTATGTTTTTTTCTTCTTTTTCACTTTGTTTTATTTTCTTTCTTAATTCTTTTTAACGTCGTGTCCTGTGTTTTGAGAAGAGGGGGAGGAGGAGGAGAAGGAGGAGGAGGAGGAGGAGGAGGAGGAGGAGGTGTTAGCGGTGAGAATTCTCTTTATAATTTTACTAATGTCTTGTTTCTTTCTCTTCCTCAGGTTAGTGACAAGTTGGAGGAGGAGGAGGAGGAGGAGGAGGAAGAGGAGGAGGAGGAGATTCAAGGTAAGGAAGAGGCTGGCGTTTCTTCTTCCATTTCCTTCATTTTTACCTCCGTTGAGAGAGAGAGAGAGAGAGAGCAGGTATTATAGTAAATCAAATTAAGTTCCATTCCTTTTCCTAACTGACAAAAACAAAAACAAAGAAAAAAACGAGAGCTATTGAAGGAATACTAATGGAGGAAGGGGAGGAGGAGGAGGAGGAGGAGGAGGAGGAGGAAGACGAGTAGATGAAGAACGAGGAGATGGAGAATGAAGAGGAGGAGGAGGAGGAAGGGGAAAAAGAAGAAGGCGGAAAAGAAGAAGAAGCAGAAGAAAAAGGAGAAGAAGAAACAAGAATTAAAAGAAAAAGAAAAGGAAAAAGAAGAGGAAGAAGGAAGAAGAAGAAGAGGAGGAGGAGGAGGAGGAGTGAGACGGAGACAGTACAGATGAAAGTAGAGGAACGCTATTTAGAAATGCATAAGATGAAACACAACAGGGGGAGGAGGAGGAGGAGGAGGAAGAAGAAGAAGAAGAAGAAGAAGAAGAAGAAGAAGAAGAAGAAGAAGAAGAAGAAGAAGAAGAAGAAGAAGAAGAAGAAGAAGAGGAGGAGGAGGAGGAGGAGGAGGAGGAGGAGGTGAGTGGCAGGAGAAAGCAAATAGGGGAAGGAAGGAGTGAACCCTCGCCTCGTAAAAGCCTTAGGGAGCCTCGACTTAATAGCTAATTGAAAGACAGTAAAAAAAATAGGGTCGTAAAATTGGTTAGTGGATCTTTTTCTTCACCTTATTCTGTATCTTTTCCATTTTCTCTCTTTCTTTCTCTCTCTTCTTTTTTTTTTCGTTTCCTTTTATGTGTTTTTTTTCATCTTTTTCTATCTTCATTTTTTTTTGTTCCTCCGCTTTTGTTAGTTATATAGTTGTTCTTTTCCTTTTCTCTCTCTTTTCCTCTTTTTCTTTCCCTCTTCATGTGTGTGTCTGTGTCCCTCGTTCTCTGTTCTATCCATGTTTCTCTTCCTTTTCTTCTCCTTTTCATTTGTCTTTATCCTTCTATCTCTTCCTCTTTTCCTCCTTCTTCTTCTTCTCATGTGTTCCTTTCCATCTCTCTTTCTTTTTCCCCTTTCTCATTTCTGATTTTCCTCTCACCTATCTTACTTTACCCCCCTCTGCCTTTTCTCAATCAGTTTCCTTTAATCAGTTCTTTATCGTTCTCTTCTGTCTAAGATTTACTGACTATGCCCCGCTGACTGCCCTCCTAAGTCTCCTCAATATATTCATTTCTCTTCGCCAGTTCCTAATAGTCTTCTTTCTCTGCTTTGCTTAATGTGGTCACCCTCCCCGATCACCCTTCTTGTCCTCAATTCACATATATCTCTTGATCAGTTCGTTTTCATTACCTTCTCTGCTTAGCTCCTCTTTTTTATATATATAGTTCTCCCCATCATTTCCTTTTCGTTATCTTCAATCCCTCTTCGGACCAGCTGTTTTCCTCCCCGCCAACGCCCAGGAGTTCGGGTCACAGCTGTCCTTGTTCTTCTCTTCATATCTTTCTCTTCATCAATTCTATCACGTAATCTTCTCTTTCTCCCCTTATCTTATCTTCTCTCATGTATTTCTCTTCATCATTTCCTTTTCATAATCTTCAATCCCTCTTCGGGGCAGCTGTTTTCGTCCCCGCCAGCGTCCAGGAGTCCGGGGTCATCGGAGCGTATCTGGTGGTACTGATCGGCCCCTCCATGCATCACCGCGCCTCACACCCCGACGTCATCACCGCCGCCACTCAAGCTTGACACGCAGGTGGTGGTGAGGTAGTGCCGGGAATACGCGATGTGGTGTTGAGCGGTGATGAGTGGCGAGAGTGATTGGCGTGGCTGAGCGTGTGAGGGGAGTGGAGGTGGTGGTGGTGGTGGTGGTGGTGGTGGTGGTAGTGGTGGTGATGAAAGCAATTTGGAAGAGGAGGAGGAGGAGGAGGAGGAGGTAGTGGTGAAGAAAGCAATTTGGAAGAGGAGGAGGAGGAGGAGGAGGGTAAAAAGAAGAAAGGAAGAGGAGAAAAGTGAAGAATGAAGGGCAGTAACACACACACACACACACACACACACACACACACACACACACACAAGAGGCCAGTAAATAGGTCATTGCAAGGCAGCTCCTGTGAACCTAACCCAATTAACCTAACCACACACACACACACACACACACACACACACACACACACACACACACACACACACACACACACACATCCATGGAATTCAGAAAGGGCGGGCGCGTGTTTCCTGCAGGTATTTCGACGTTTATATGACGTTTATTATACCTAAAATCTACCCGCCTGTCACAACCACTATATTTACGACGCCTCTGAGGCCTTGGAGCTGAAATACTACGGGCGAGAGTTGACGGCCGATGAGTGACCTTTTATGGTGGAATGTACCTTAGGAGGCCGAGGGTATGGGTGACCCGCGCATTAGTGGCTCAAAAGACACAACAAAAGTCATACCATCTTAAGACTGCATAGGGGAGGCGGTGGCTGAGTGGTTAGCGGGTTCCCGTCCCGCCCGCCGCCACAAGCTGGGATTTTTCAGTCACCGCCGAGTGGCGTAAGACTACCCACATGCTGTCCTGAAGACCACCCATCAACCCGGGCTCTAGACAGCTCTAGACAGCATGAGCCAAGCAAGATGGTGCCACTGTAAATACTTTCCTGCGCCATAACAGGCTGGGACCGACCATCAGGCACCACCAAGAAACCCTATCGGCACCATAGACAGAACAAGAAAAACAAGTGTTAATAGCACAAAAACTGTGCTAGGTCGGCGTCGCATGACCCTTAACACCCCCCAACAATTTATATTATGCAACTAGGGGTCTAAAATGGAAAATGTTGAAAAGTAAAGATGGCGCCACTATAAACACTTGCCTGCGCCACAACGGGCTGGGGCCGACCATCAGGCCCTACTATGAAGGCCAACCGGTGCCACAGGCAAAGACGTAAAAAAAAAAAAAAAGCTGACTTTGTGTATAATGCCATGTTGTAGGGTTCATCAGGGCTAACAAATGTTATTATACAATGTCATCCCTACAGTGCATGGGTAAGCCAGGAAAACAACTTGAAGAGAACAACAACAACACTAAGAAGATGGACAATCTGTTGATCGGAGTCTGCGACGCCGATAAAAACACATCTGAGTGCTGTTTTTTTTTTTTTTTCAAACATTTACAGTAATATATTTTAACATAGGCTGCGTTACTCTTTTGTTTTTACGGTTCTGTTCTCTGTCTTTGTATGGTGTTTGTGATACAGTTTTGGGTCTTAAAACACACCACAATCCTACCATGATATACTCGTAATTTTCCGAGTTCAATTTCTATATATTATTGAAGTTTCTGGAAGGGTCGTGTAACTATCTATCTATTTAGTTCTCTGATGACCTCCGCGGGTCTTCAAACACATCATAGACTCCCCAAACCGGCAAACTAATCCCTCTTAATACCCTCATAACTCTCCTACAACACGACGAGCTATACGGACTCCAACCCTTCTAAAACCATCCCCTTCCTGGTCTCTAAACCTCTATAAACACGCACCAATGGGCTACCAAATACCTTAGGAGGCTTTCGAATACCTCAACAGTTACTTAAATTCCACTAAAGTTAACTAAATCTCCAAAACACGAAGAGCAAGTCCAATAAATGAACTCCTAATGGCGTGGGGAATGAAGGACCTGACATGCCGACGGGAGGAGGAGGAGGAGGAGGAGGAGGAGGAGGAGGCCAAGAGTAAGCAGTTAAGCAGTAAAATTGTTGACAGTAAATATTCTTTATTGAGTGTAATACAGTCAGCTTGTTTTCGTCAGTGTTTGCTTGTGTGCCTGTCTGTCTTCATTTGCCTGTCGGAAGAACGAGAAGAGGAACAAGAAGAAGAAGGAGAAGAGGAAGAGGAAGAAGAAGAAGAAGGCGAGGTAAAACTTGGCATAAGAGTTCCCTGTAGGCGATGGAGGAGGAAGAGGAAGGTTTGAAGAGGGAGGGAGAGAGAGGGAAGGAGGTCAGAAGAAGAAGATGAAGAAGAAGAAGAAGAAGGAAAAGAAGAGGAAGGCGAGCTAAAAGTTGGCCTTAAAACTCCCTGTTGGAGGTTGAGGAGGAGGAGGAAGAAGAGGAGGAGGAGGAGAGAGGAGGGAGGTGGATGACTGACAGGATACGAACGTGAGGAAAAACGGAGGAGGAGAGGAAGAGGAGGAGGAGGAGGAGCAGCAGAAAGTCCACGGCCTCCTTACCTTCTGTGTTTTCCATGACTTTTAATGAAGCGAATGAGAATATAAGAAACAAGAAGGCATTGCAACATAGCCTCCTCCTCTTCCTTTACTTTTAGGTCTGCTGTTGTTTGTTCTTCCTTTGTGTTCGTTTGTGTTCGTCCTCCTCCTCCCCCTCCTCTTACTTACTCGTGTGGCATCTCGTCGCCTTGTACCTCGGCCTAATGACCCCCAAACTTGGCGTGTCAGTTCGAGCCCCGCAGCGAGACGGCGCCACCAGGACCAAGGCACCCGGACCCCCGCTGGACCTGAACCGGACCTGAATTACCTTAGAAACTATTTAACTGCACCGAGAGAGACCTGGTGACCTGATACCTACCTGGGAAGTCAATGGCAATCGTGTAGGTCTATATTTATTTACCTTGTCACCTAAAATCTATCGGACAACTCTTTGGTAATCGTCTGTCTCTACCTGCAAGCACCTGGATGTCTTGTATATACCTGGAAACACCTGGTAATTAGTTTAGGTCTACCTGGGAACACCTGGGGACCTGATTTACACCTGGGAAGTCTTTGGAAATGGTTAAAGTCTTTCTATAATAACCGAAGGATCATAAATCTACCCTCAATAAGATATAGAAAGAGAGAGAGAGAGAGAGAGACTGACTGCCTTACCTCACAGTTTTTCCTTCCCTTCCTTTCCCTTCCCTTCCCTTCCCTTCCCATTCCTTCCATTCCCTTCCCTTCCCTTCCCTTCCCCCTCCCTTCCCTTCCCTTCCCTTTCCTTCCCTTCCCTTCCCTTCACTTTCCATTCCTTTTCCATTTCACTCATTTTCTACCCCATCTCCTCCTCCTCCTCCTCCTCCTCCTCCAATGGTTTCTGAATCTGCATACCTCTCAGAAACCGACCGACGGAGAGTGTTCAGAATGTCGGGTATTTCTCAGCCGAATGTTGGGTCATCAAAGGTATTCGATCCGTCTTGATGAGCGTGAAGGATCGAGCCATTAGCCTTTTTTTTTTTTTTTTTTTTTTTTTGGTGAGGGGATTGGGTTGTTGATGGTGGTTGGTTGGGCCTCGTTTTGTTTGTTCTTCTTTTTGTTGTTATTTTTTTCCTTTTCGTTTTTTTTCCCTACTTTCTCTTCACTTCACTTCACTTCTCTTCTTTTTATTTCTCTTTCTCTTCCCATTTTTTTCTGTAGTGCTTTTTTTTCCTTTTCTTCCTTTCCCTTCCCTTTCTTTTTCTTCCCTTCTCTTGCGTTCCCTTCCCTTCCTTTCCCTTTAATTCTCTTCCCTTCTCATCCCTTCCTATCCCTTCCTTTCCCTTCCCTTCCCTTCCCTTCCTTTCCTTTCCCTTTCCTCTTTCTCCCCTCTCTTTCTATTTCCCTTCCTCTTCAGTCCCTTCCCCTCACTCCTAAACCTTCCCAACCTTCCCTTCCCTTTAAAACCCTTACCCAACCTCTTCCTTTCTTTTTTTCTTCACTCAACCTTACCTGCAAGCACCTGGTCACGTGATATCTACCTGGGAACACCTGGTAATACGTGTAACTCCCTTCAGCTGTTTCTCTTGCTATAAAAAATACGTGTGTGTGTTTGTGTGTGTGTGCGTGTGTGTGTGTCATGGCCGTCCTGTTTCGCTATTGGCTGTTACTTTCTCCTTCTGGCAGTTCGTTGGACACTCATTCGCCGCGGTGATTGTTTCCAGGAGGATGAAATTGATTGGTTCTGTGTTGTTCTGGTTCTCGTGGGCTGAGCGGGAAGTGAGGCGGAACGGAGGAGGAGGAGGAAGAGGAGGATGGAAGGGGGCCGAGGAGGAGGAGGAGGAGGAGAAGGAGGGAGATATAAAAAAGAAAAGGATAAGAACAGTAGGACGGAGTAGGAGGAGCAAGGAGGAGAGTGATCGGTGCTTAAGATCATGTTCGTGGTCGGTAGCCAAGTTCCCAGTAGCTTCCAGTAGCCCCCAGTAGCTCCCAGCAGTCCCCAGTAGTTCCCAGTTGTCCTCAGCAGTCCCCAGTAGTTCCCAGCAGTACCCAGTAGATTCCAAGAGCCTCCATGTGTCCTCAGTAGCCCTTAGGAGTTCTCAGTAGCCCCCAGTAGATTCCAAGAGCCTCCAGGTGTCCCCAGAAGTCACCAGCAGTTTCCAGTAGCCCCCAGTAGCCTCCTTTACACCCTTGACTGAGCCTCTGAAGCCGTGAAGGAACCCAGCTCATCCACCCTCTCCCTCCCTCACCCGCTCTCACCCGCCTGACCTTTCCCTGCTCACTGCAACTCACGGCGCGGCTCCTGTGGCCTTGAGGGACGCCCGGGATCAGGGCACACAGGACGGGGATGCTTGGAATTCCTCGCCGCCTTTGACCGTGTCCTCAACTCGCTCCGAACACGACCCATCGACTTAGCGGGTGAATGAAAGGATAGTGGGAAGTCGAGGGTTTGGCCGGCGTCTTGTTACACGCCCCAAGCAGAAGAGAACAGCCACGGAGCCTTCAGAAAACACCTCCGTACGCTAAGACCCATCGGCGACTTAGCGGGGAATGAAATGATACGGGAAGTCGAGGGTTTAGTCTGGGTTGGTTGGCGACTTGTTACACGCCCCGAGCAGAAGCGAACAGCGACAGAGCCTTCAGAAAACACCTCGGTCGCCTTAGAGGGACAAGACACGGCCGCTAGATACGAGAACTGAATGAAACGTCTGTGGAAGTCGAGGGTTTGGTCGG
Source organism: Eriocheir sinensis (assembly GCF_024679095.1). Classification (NCBI taxonomy): domain Eukaryota; kingdom Metazoa; phylum Arthropoda; class Malacostraca; order Decapoda; family Varunidae; genus Eriocheir; species Eriocheir sinensis. Next base: position 21,212,330 of record NC_066524.1, read on the forward strand.
TGACTTGTTACACGCTCCAACCTCAAGGGAACAGCGACGGGGACCTCAGGAAACACCTCCGTACACTTCGGTCTTCAAAGGGTTAAGTCGCGGCCGCTACTGGAAGCCGCTGAACTCGAGAACCGAATACCGACGGTGCAAAAGGAAAAAGGAAAGAAACAAAAAAGCATTGGATTGTTTAGCATACTCTTATTAAGGGCGACAGAACCCAGTGATTTGCCAGACTTACTTTATTAAACGTCAATCATGTTCTTTGGTAATGCATAGTTTTTTACGAGTCCTTCAGGCCTTCGTTCCGCTCCCCTGGCTCAACAATGCGCTCTAATTTAACGTTGGTCGAGCAAAAATCAGAAGTATTTCCTAAGATGCCTAAAACAACCTCTCGATTCTTTATTATACTTTATTTTCACTCTTCCTCTCCTCATTTTAAGGCAATTACTTCTCTTCTTTCATAGTTCTTCTTGTGGGTCTCCGTTCCACCTTACTGAAGAAAACTCAAAAGTGCTTCCTAATATGTCTAAGTCAACCTCTCAATGCTTCGTTATAGCTACTGCATTTTCACTCCTCTCCTCGTATTGAAGTTCGTAGTATTCTCATAGTTCATTTTGTGGGTGTCCGTTCCACCTTACTGAACAAAAATTAAAAGCTACTTCCTGATATCCCAAGCCCAGCCTCTCACTTTGTTATAGCTATTCCATTCTCGTTCCTCTCCGCCTTGTTTTAAAGTTCGTAGTATTCTCATTGTTCATTTTGTGGGTGTCCGTTCCACCTTACTGAACAAAAATTTAAAGCTTCTTCCTAATATCCCTAGCCCAGCCTCTCACTTTGTTATAGCTATTCCATTCTCGTTCCTCTCCGCCTTGTTTTAAAGTTCGTAGTATTCTCTCTCCGCCTTGTTTTAAAGTTCGTAGTATTCTCATTGTTCATTTTGTGGGTGTCCGTTCCACCTTACTGAACAAAAATTAAAAGCTACTTCCTGATATCCCTAGCCCAGCCTCTCACTTTGTTATAGCTACTCCATTCTTGTTCCTCTCCTTGTTTTAAAGCTCGTAGTATTCTCTTATAGTTCATTTTGTGGGTCTTCGTTTCAATTCACTGACTGTGCATAGCAGTGAGTTTGGGGCAGACGAGTGTAAGGAAAATAACATCTCTTTTGATTCTTTTTTAGGGGCAGCGAGTAGCGGGCTTTTTTTTTATTATTGTTTTCTTTTTTTGTGTGCCCTTGAGCTGTCTCCTTTGTTGTAAAAAAAAATATGTATATATTATCCACTATTCTCTAAGTGTATATTAGGCATCAAGCGAGCGAACTTTTTTCTCAATTTCTGTAGATTTTTGCGTATTTAAATGTCTTACGCCTTGCCCAAACATGCGTATCAGATCAGTGGGTATCAATTATTTACTTGGACTTTACAATTTTACGCATTTTTTGCCTTCTCTCTGTACCTGAATTTCTAACACCTTCTCCAAAGTCGCATATCAGATCAGTGGCTTAAGAAAATATACATTGATTATTTGCTAAGGCTTTACAATACACGTGTTTTTTGCGTTATATCCGTATCTTAACTTCTTACAGACAGGTGCTAATCATATATGTTAGTAAGAAAATGCACACCAGTTATATAGATTTTGCATTGCTCGTCTTTTTTGCCTTCTGACGCTTCCCCCAAAGTCACATATCAGATTATCAGGCAGGAAATTACAATACCCACACATCCATTACTTACTAAAGCCTTACAATTCACGAGTTTTTGCCTTTCTTTCGCCTCGCCCAAAGTCTCGCGTGCGGTGTGTGGGCCGAGTAACCTGTGCCTTCAGCCTGCTTGTCGATTCGTATTAAAGTGAGGGGCCCCGAGGCAGACTTCGCCCCCCGACACACAACAACAGCCTCAGCAAACACAGACACGTAGTTCCTTCTATAAAAGTCCCTTAAAGTCTGATGCCTGCGATAGCGTGGTGAGGCAAGAACCTTCTCTCTCTCTGTCTGTCTCTCTTTCTCTCTTTCTCTGTTTCTATCTGTCTGTCTGTTTGTCTGTATTTTTCTTTCTTTCTTCCTTTCTTCGTTTCTTCTCTTCTCTTCTCTTCTCTTCTCTTCTCTTCTCTTCTCTCTCTCTCTCTCTCTCTCTCTCTCTCTCTCTCTCTCTCTCTCTCTCTCTCTCTCTCTCTCTCTCGCTGTCTCTCCTCTCTCTCTCTCTCTCTCTCTCTCTCTCTCTCTCTCTCTCTCTCTCTCTCTCTCTCTCTCTCTCTCTCTCTCTCTCTCTCTCTCTCTCTCTCTCTCTCTCTCTCTCTCTCTCTCTCTCTCTCTCTCTCTCTCTCTCTCTCTCTCTCTCTCTCTCTCTCAAATGTATCTTTATCTTTTACTTCGGACACATGTTTGCTCGCCTTGCTTGCCTTTACCCCGCATGTGTCGGCTGCAATCCTCAACTGGTTTATTTTTTTCCCGAATCGCTTGTCAGGAGTGAGGTTTGGACACGAGGGGGAGAGGCAGCCGAGTGTTGTGTTTGGAATGTTGAGGAGGAATAGAACAGCCTTGCGACCTCTCTTACTCTCTCTCTCCCTCTCTCTGTATCTCAGGCTGGTGTCATTTGGCTCATTCTTCAGCGCTACTCGGCTCACAGGACAACAAGGCGCTATTTGGCACAGTATTAACCTCTTATTTGGCTCATAACAAAGCGAGGAGATGTACTTGGCTCACTGGTTTCCTCTACTCGGCTCACAGAACAACAAGGCGCTATTTGGCTCACTATTAACCTCTTATTTGGCTCATAACAAGGCAGGGAAGCTACTTGGCTCACTTCTTGCCACTACTCGGCTCACTACACGAGTAAAGTCTTTTATTGGGGCAGTGATGAGCGAGATTTTTTTTCTTCTCGTTTTTATTTCTATTTTGTCCTCGAGGTGCTTCCTTTACTATAAAAATGTAGTAGTAGTAGTAGTAGTAGTAGTAGTGGTGGTTGTGGTAGCAGTAGTAGTGTAACAGATATAATCGCCTCTTACTACCAATACCTACACCTTCCTCAACCCTTCTTTGGACACCCTCGCAGGAAAGGCAGGAAAGACAAACTGCTGGAGAGGTCGAGCGGGTCACCGAGGCTCCCTAACCAACCCCAGGACCTCCCTCGGGCCTGTCAATCCCCCACGCCTCCCTTCCCACACTCACTCCTTATCCCTCTCCTCTAGTTACAGTCACTCCTTTTGCTGTATGGCCCTTTATATGCTCAAGCCCGTAGCGTGTTTAGGTTATTCTGGCTCCTGTTTGCACTGTGTGGGTTGAATTTTTTTATAGTGAAGTCTTAAATTGCCACTGTCGCCCTTTGCTGTGTTTCTCTCTATATGCTCAAGTCCCATAGCGTCCTTATGTTATCTGGCTCCTGTTTGCACTGTGTGGGTTGAATTTTTTTATAGTGAGGTCTTAAATTGCTACTGTTCGTCCTTTGCTGTGTTTCTCTCTATATGCTCAAGCCCGTAGCGTCCTTAGGTTATCATTTATTTATTTATTTTCTTGCTCGAATCACTTATTTTCCATCCTTTTCCTTGGTCCAGTTAAGTGTGTGTGTTCTTTTCTCTCAGCATCTTGTTAGGAATAGCCACTCTTTTTTTCTGCCTTCCCAAGCATTGTAACTCTCTCCTCCTCCTTCCTACATAAACCATTGCTCTCAAACTTTATTCTTTACCTCTTTTATCTTGCGTTCTATCATCTGTCACTTTTCCGCAATGTCTGTGGCCTTACAATCACTCACAAGTCACATTCATCTTCCTACACGTTGTCATTTCTCCTATGCACACCCTAAACACATTCACATCTTTCGTCTTTCACCAGGCCCATTGTTTTTCATCCTTCTGTCACTTTCCATCTCGTCCCTGGCCCTCCCACACCCTGTCACTTCATTTATGCACACCCTCACACATTCTCTTTCTTGTCTTTCACCAGGGTTGTTGTTTTTCATCCTCCTGTCACTTTCCATCCACTCCCTTGTCGCTCTCTCACCAGATGTCCCCTCTCTGCCTCTCCGCCCCGGCCCTCCCTCGCCAGCTGTCACCTCAAGGCTCGTTGCAACACAGGAACTGATTAGAAAGAGAAATGGAGATAAGGAAACCCAAACCCGTTAAAAACACGTCATAAATCAGTCACTAGTGGAAAAACAAATAGGTGCTTCCTGTCGCGACCCAAAAGGCGAAGCGGAGATTGAAAACACAGATCGTCAATGTTTTCAGCTCGGGGAAGAACGCGAGAGCCACCACGACACCTGCTAAACCTCTTCTCCTCAGTTACTTTCAAGGGCTTTCAAGAGTGCCTTCTGGTCATTCTTGCAGTCCTGATGGAGATACTGTTCTTTAGTTGGCCCCTGAAGCCCCGAAACTCTCGCAGACGAAGAACAAGAGAGCCACCACGATACCTGTTTAACCTCCTCTCCTCAGTTACTTCCAAGGGCTTTCAAGAGTGCTTTCCAGTCATTCTTGAGGTCCTTGTGGAGATACTGTTCTTTACGATGGTCCCTGCACCCCTGAAACTCTCGCAGACGAAGACCAAGAGACCCACCACGAGACCTGCTTAAACACCCACGTCCCAGGTACTTCTTAGGGCTTCAAGAGTGCCTTCCAGTCCTACTTCGAGGTCTGATGGTGGTACAGTTACATTGGTCCCTGTAGATGATCCGTAGACTAACTGACTACCTCTGGACTTGCTGACGACGCATATGCTGTAAACGACTTGTAGACTACCTGTAAACCACCCATAGACATCCTGACGGCCTGTAAACGATCTGTAAACAACGTGTAGACTAACTGATGACCTGTAAACGACCTGTAGACTAACTGATGACCTGTAAAGGACCTGTAGACTTGTTCACGACCCTTATGTGACCTGTAAACGACCCATAAACTTCCTGACGGCCTGTAAACGACCTATAGACGACCTGTAGACTAACTAATGACCTGTAAATGACCTGTAGACTTGTTCACGACCCTTATGTGACCTGTAAACGATCTCTCTTTCTTTCTTTCTTTGTTTCTCTCTCATTCTTGCATCATTTCCATCCTTCCTTTCTCTCTTTCCTTCTCTCTTTCGTGTTGTTTTCCTTTCCTTTTCTTATTACAATTTTTTTCTTAATCATCAAAATTTAATCTTTTTTTTCAGCTGTTTATTTTCTCCTGAACCTCCTTTTTTTTTTACTCGACTTTTACTTTCCGTTCTATTGTTGCGGTATTTCATTTTTTACCTCTGTTTTTATTTTCTCTTTTATTTTCGTCACCCTTCACCGCGCGGCCCTTATCTGATAACCCCGGCGACGTTTTTGCCACCGCGCGGTTTTCAGGCGGGAATGTGGTGCAGAAATTCCTCCTCGGGTGTATTTCGTGCGACTTTTTTGCCGCTATTTTTCGTCCCCAGCGCACGCCTCGAGAGCCCCCGCACGGCGCCTCTCTCACTCACTCACTCTCTCCTTCACGCGGGAAACATATGATCAGGGAGTTACGTATACGAGGACAAGGAACAGTAGGAGGATGGGAAGCTATATAGGTAAGTGCATAGATAAGGTTGACAGGTGCTTAAATGGCTGCAGGTAAGCATAGGACCAGTAAAAATATACCTGTGGGCCTTGGTTCGAATCCCGGGCTGGGCAGTTGGAGAAAGAGAGAGAAACACAAACATAGAGAGAGAAAGGAAGAAAGAAAAACAGAGAAAGAGAGACAGACACACACAGAGAGAGAGAGAGAGAGAGAGAGAGAGAGAGAGAGAGAGAGAGAGAGAGAGAGATGCTATATAGCTAATCGGTAACTGACTACAGGAAAACATATGATCATTCAGATGCGTGTGGGATGGACCTCTGGGGTGGGAGTAGGGGAATGAAATGGCATATAGGCATAGTTTAGACAGCTGTAAGAGACACACACACAAACATACACTCTTGCTCTCTTGGTTGCATGCCGTGGGTGGCCAAGTTCTTAATCCATGAAATTTACGATCATCATCATAATTTGGGTTTCGCTCATTCATGCCTGCACGCTTCTCGACTTTCATATTTCTAAGCTCATAATTTTTTTTCCTCGTAAGCAGCGGCGGCCGTGGACATAAAAAGGAAATAGCTGCGGTGCTGTGCCTGTCTTGTCCGTTCCATTCAGCGAAGTCATGCGTGAAGTTACATCCCTCATAATTACTTTTTTGCTGATTCATGAGTCGGTCGGCGTGTGTGAGATTCGGGGAGGTTGCTCGACTCATTCATGCCTGCCCGGGGATGTAGCTAATAGAATCCACACTCAGTTTGATGAATGAACTGATATGTGAATGAAATAAGAAGTAGAGTAAAAATCAGGTTGTGATTTACGCTATGCAGCCTTCGCTATCTCATTCCTTATTTAACCGCTTTCTTCTTCTTCTTCTTCTTCTTCTTCTTCTTCTTCCTTTTCTTCTTCTTTTCTTCTTCTTGTTCTTTTTCTTGTTCTTGTTCTTGTTCTTGTTGTTCTTCTTTTTCTTCTCTTTCTTCTTCTTCTTCTTCTTCTTCTTCTTCTTCTTCTTCTTCTTCTTCTCCTCCTCCCGGTGTCATATGCCATCTACTAACCGTCAAACCTCCCTTAAAACCACAGGGAAGAGTGTTAAGATTAAAACAAGTGTAAATATAAGCGTGAAATATTAGGGCATTGAGATATGAAGAGTGCCTAACGTTAATATTAACCTAGAATAAGATAAGTTAATATTAAAAATGAAACAAAAAAAGTCTTCTCGCAATGCATTATCTAGTGCTCAATCTAAAAGAGAAAACATGTTATAAGGATTCGTGTTTGATTTCTCGATGCATTCTGGCTTGTTCAAAGAGGAGGCGGATTCGTACACACACACACACACACACACACACACACACACACACACACACACACACACACGTAGGGAGGGAAGGGGAAAAATTGATTGTGGAAAGGAGATAAAAGTGAAGGGAAAAGGAGGAGAGAGAGAGAGAGAGAGAGAGAAAGTGATTAGCATCCACTCCCACACACAAACACTCACACACACACACACATTCTTGCCTTCATTCAATATTTCGTTCACCTAACAGACCGTATCTTATGAATGGAGCACTAGACTAACCCAGATCACTTTCGTATATAAATCTCTCAACTCATTCTGGACCGCTCGGTGAAGCAATGCATAGAAAGAAAAAAACACGAGGATGGCGTCATGTAACATCGAGGTATAATCAATTGTGATAGAAATTTAAGAATGAATTACACAACCGAAGGAAAAACTTGCATATGTATTTACCAGCTTATTCTTGAACACTGGATGGAGGTATTTTATTATTATTGAGTTTATATAGAAAAAAAACAAAGATGGCGTCATGTAAAATCTAGGTATAATTAATTGTGATAGAAATTTAAGAATGAATTACACAACCGAAGGAAAAACTTGCATATGTATTTACCGGTTTATTCTTGAACGTTGGGTGGAGGTATTTTATTATGATTAAGTTGATATAAAAAATAAAAAAAAGATGGCGTCATGTAACACTTGGCAAGATTAAATGTGATAGTATTTTAAGAATGAGTTACGCAACCAGGGGAGAAACTTGTGTATATATATTTTCCAGTTTATACTTGAGCGTTAGATGGAGATATTTCATTATAATTAAGATTGCTGCCATTCATAAATTAGTGCAGAAAAAAAGCACGTCAAGAATGAACTGACAGCAAAATAAAAAAATAAAAACTCGCTCAGATTTCTCCTCTTTTCTTTAAATTCTAAGAAGCAAAATATATATATGCACAAAACCCCGCTCGTCTTTGCTGTCTAGTTTAATAAATGTTACAATACTTCACGAACGAACGCATCTGACGGCCTAGAAAACTCGTATAGATTCCTGAGGTCATTTTCGGAAGGTGTAACAAAGTGAATATAAACAAAAATCTTCGCGCCATCCTTTCTCTAGTAAAATAAGTAAAGATTTGCAAGATAAACCTCAAACTCTTGCATCTTAGCCAACTTTAGTATATAGTTTTGGATTCTTTCACAGAGGGTTTAAGAAGCAGAACATGACCCAAATAATCTCTCTGATATTCTCTCTCTAGTAAAATAAGTAAAGATTTGCAAGATAAACCTCAAACCCTTGCATCTTAGCCAACTTTAGTATATAGTTTTGGATTCTTTCACGGCGGGTTCAAGAAGCAGAACATGACCCAAATAATCTTTCTGATATTCTCTCTCTGGTAAAATAAGTAAAGATTTGGAAGATAAACCTCAAATCCTTGCATCTTAGCCAACTTTAGTATATAGTTTTGGATTCTTTCACGGCGGGTTCAAGAAGCAGAACATGACCCAAATAATCTTTCTGATATTCTCTCTCTGGTATCTCTCTGATATTCTCTCTCTGGTAAAATAAGTAAAGATTTGCAAGATAAACCTCAAACTCTTGCATCTTAGCCAACTTTAGTATATAGTTTTGGATTCTTTCACGGCGGGTTCAAGAAGCAGAACATGACCCAAATAATCTTTCTGATATTCTCTCTCTAGTAAAATAAGTAAAGATTTGCAAGATAAACCTCAAACCCTTGCATCTTAGCCAACTTTAGTATATAGTTTTGGATTCTTTCACGGAGGGTTTAAGAAGCAGAACATGACCCAAATAATCTTTCTGATATTCTCTCTCTGGTAAAATAAGTAAAGATTTGGAAGATAAACCTCAAACCCTTGCATCTTAGCCAACTTTAGTATATAGTTTTGGATTCTTTCACGGAGGGTTTAAGAAGCAGAACATGACCCAAATAATCTTTCTGATATTCTCTCTCTGGTAAAATAAGTAAAGATTTGCAAGATAAACCTCAAACCCTTGCATCTTAGCCAACTTTAGTATATAGTTTTCGATTCTTTCACGGAGGGTTCAAGAAGCAGAACATGACCCAAATAATCTTTCTGATATTCTCTCTCTGGTAAAATAAGTAAAGATTTGCAAGATAAACCTCAAACTCTTGCATCTTAGCCAACTTTAGTATATAGTTTTGGATTCTTTCACGGAGGGTTCAAGAAGCAGAATAAAACCCAAATAAACTCCCCGCCATTCTTTCTATAATAAAATAAGTAAGGATTTTGAAGATAACCTCAAACTCGATCATACTAGACAACTTCAACAGAGTTTTCGATTCTTTCACAGAGGGTTTAAGAAGCAGAATGGGACCCAAATAACGACTCCATAACCGACCGTCCAGGGAAATTGAGGTCTATGTAACCGACCGTCCGGGAAAGTTGAGGTCTCTGTCTCTTATAACGAAGGCGTGTGACTGTATTTGCCTACATTAGCGTACTTGGAAATTAGTTAAAACACGGGTTATGCTAAATATATACCCAAATAACGACTCCATAACCGACCGGCCTGGGAAATTAAGGTCTCTGTGTCTCTTATAACGAAGGCGTGTCAATGCGCTTGCCTTACATTAGCGTTCCTGCAGATTAGTTAAAACACGGGTTATGCTAAATATATACCCAAATAATGACTCCATAACCGACCGGCCTGGGAAATTAAGGTCTCTGTGTCTCTTATAACAAAAGCGTGTCAATGTGCTTGCCTTACATTAGCGTGGCTGGAAATTGAACAAAAGACGGGTTGTGCAAATTATGTCATCACAGAAGCGTTGTATATGATAGGTTTATGTTCATTTCGATATATCTTTCTTTCTTTCTTTCTCTCTCTCTCTCTTTATTCCTTCCTTCTGTTACCTCTTATATCTGTTTTGTTTATTATTATTTATTATTATTATTATTATCACTATTTTTAACGTCCATAAGAGGCTGTTTAGTGAAAAAGAATTATATATAACTTCAAATATTCGGATTTTACAACGAAAGTCAGACGCCATTTTCCTTGTTTCTTCTCCCCCCAAGCCTCCTCCTCCTCCTCCTCCTCCTCCTCCTCCTCCTCCTCCTCCTCCTCCTCCTTTTCGACACACGACATTTACTGCCTAACTTCACTTTCACTTGCCTCCCCTCCTCCTCCTCCTCCTCCTCCTCCTCCTCCTCCTTCTCCTCCTCCTCCTCCTCCTCCTCCTCCTCCTCTCGTATGACGGATTGCGTTGATAATTTATAGACGATTCGATCCTTTTTCATATCTCTTGGCTGTCATGTTGTGTTGGTTCTGATTCTATTGTTTATGCTTTTTTTTTTGTTTTTTGTTGATATTTTGTTTTGATTTGTTTTGATTGGTAAATGTTTGTTTGTTTGTTTGTTTGTTTGTATGTTTGTTTTTGTTTACTAATCTATTCGGTTTTTTTTATTTCTTTGTTTTTTTTCTTCATCTTCTTTATCTTCTTTTTCTTCCTCTTCTTTCTTCTTCTCCTTCTTCTTCATTATCTGTTTCTTCTTCTTCTTCTTCTTCTTCTTCTTCTTCTTCTTCTTCCTCTTCTTCTTCTTCTTCTTCTTCCTCTTCTTATCTCCCTCTTGCTGCCATCGTCTTGCGCCTCTTGATTTGCTCTCGATTTTATCCTCTTCCTCTTTTTTTTCTGTCTATCTCTTTCTTCTTTTATATGCCGCTACCAGTTTCGCTTCTCTCTTCTTCTTCTTCTTCTTCTTCTTCTTCTTCTTCGTCATATTTTTTTCTCTTCTCTCTTGTTTTTCTTCTTCTTTCTTTTTTTCTCCCTCTCTTTGATTTCCCACTTCAGCTCTCCTCCTTCTTCTTCTCCTTTTTTTCTTTCTTTTCTCTCCTCTCTTCTCTTTTTCCTTTTTCCCTTTATTTTCTTCTTCTGCATTTCTTTCTTATTTCCTGTTACCACTTCTTCTCTTTCCTCTTCTTCCTCATCTTCTTCCTCTTTCTCTCTCTTCTCTTTTTCTCCTTTTTCCTTAAATTCACTCTTCTCTTCTTCTTTCTCTTCTCCTTCTCTCTCTTATTTTTTTTCTCGCTGTTACTTATTTTCATTCTTATTCTTTTTCTTACTCTCCTCCTCCTTATCTATCTATCTCCTCCTCCTCCTCCTCCTCCTCCTCCTCTTCCTTCCAACCTGTCACACCTTTAGAACACTTCAGCATCAGTCGAAGAAGTTGCCGGACAAGTTCCTGCATCTTATTTTAACTTTATTTTCTCCTTCCATTCATAAACTCTATATTCACCTTTAATATATATACACGCAAGTGAATAATTATCGTCCCCTGATTTTCTGCTGCACCAATTTCATTCAAGGTGGAGTGGCTATTATGAGTACCAGCTGGGGGTGGTGGTGGTGGTAGTAGTAGTAGTAGTAGTAGTAGTAGTCGTTACAACATAAGAACGTAAGGATTCTGCAAGAGGTCGGTAGGTTTATGCAAGGTAGCTCCTGTGAACCTAACTTAACCTAACCTAACCTAACATCACTGTCCATGAAAGTATCTAATCTAGTTTTTAACATGACTATCGTATTGGCACAGTAGTAGCAGTAGTAGTAGTAGTAGTAGTCGTAAGAATGTAAGGTGTCTGCAAGAGGTCGGTAGGTCTATACAAGGTAGCTCCTGTGAACCTAACTTAACCTAACCTAACCTAACATCACTGTCCATGAAAGTATCTAATCTAATTTTTAACATGACTATCGTATTGGCACAGCAGTAGTAGTAGTAGTAGTAGTAGTAGTCGTAAGAATGCAAGGAGTCTGCAAGAGGTCGGTAGGTCTATACAAGGCAGCTCCTGTGAACCTAACTTAACCTAACCTAACCTAACATCACTATCCCTGAAAGTATCTAATCTAATTTTTAACATGACTATCGTATTGGCACAGTAGTAGCAGTAGTAGTAGTAGTAGTAGTCGTAAGAATGTAAGGTGTCTGCAAGAGGTCGGTAGGTTTATGCAAGGTAGCTCCTGTGAACCTAACTTAACCTAATGTAACCTAACATCACTATCCATGAACATATCTAATCTATTTTTTTTAATGTGACTATCGTATTGGCACAGTAGTAGAAGCAGTAATAGTAGTAGTAGTAGTAGTAGTAGAAGTAGTAGTAGTAGTAGTAGTAGTAGTAGTAGTAGTAGTAGAAGTAGTAGTAGTAGTAGTAGAAGTAGTAGTAGTAGTAGTAGTAGTAGTAGTAGTAGTAGTAGTAGTAGTAGTAGTAGTAGTAGTAGTAATAGCCCCAACACATTCATACATCACCCATTCGCTTCGCCTCGGACCTTCCTTCATCCCACCGTGTCCTTTGTTTCTCAGACCCAGGGGGCGCCGCGCTTCACCCCGGGGCAAGGATTAACCACGAGGAACATAAAGAGTGTGGGTGACGCGGCTGCCCTGGGAGAGAAGAGAAGAATCAGGGGGAGGAGGAGGAGGAGGAGGAGGAGGAGGAGGAGGAGATGGTTGGTAGGGTCATGGAGGCATAATTAAGAGAATGAGATTGAGAAAAAAGGAAAGAGAGAGAGAGAGAGAGAGAGAGAGAGAGAGAGAGAGTAGCATTGTAGTAATATATATAGCGCGTGTCTTACGAAGGCTCTCCACGCATCGCTGTTTTCTTGTAAGGCGGCGAAGTGTATGGACGAAAATAAGAGGGCATGACCGTCCGTTTCAACACAGTAGAGAGGAGTTTAGGCTCCCGGCTTCTTAATTATGCATGTAAATATCCTTGTGTTTATGCAAATGTGCTTGTGGGTATTCAGTTCGCACAGTAGGAGAAGGAAGAGAAGGAAGAGGAGGAGAAGGAGGAGGAGGAGGAGGAGGAGGAGGAGGAAGAAGAAGGGGTATAGGTGATATGGCTGAAGAGGAGGGTAGGAAGACTAAGTTTGGGCTGGGAGAAGAGGAAGACGAAGAGGAGGAGGAGGAAGAAGAAGGCGTGATAGGGAAGGAGGAAGAAGAGGAAGAAAGAGGAGAGTTGGAAAATAAGGTCTTAGTCTCCCATGACGACTATATCCCAAGGCCACAGAGAGGATTAACCAAAGGAGGAGGAGGAAGAAGACGACGAGGAGGAGGAGGAGGAGGAGGAGGAGGAAGTGAAAGACTACTACTACTACTACTACTACTACTACTACTACTACTACTACTACTACTACTACTACTACTACTACTACTACTACTACCATCATCTATCCCCGTTCAAGGCGCAGAAGTCGTGTCAAAACCATCGCTAACGTCCAGGCAAAACCATCGCTAACGTCCTGGCAAAACCATCGCTAACGTCCAGGCAAAACCATCGCTAACGTCCTGGCAAAACCATCGCTAACGTCCCTAAACAGTCAATTTAAACCCCAGCAACTTATAGGAGCGGCTCTTCAAACAGGCTTAAACTGAGGCGCCGACACGTGGAAAGAATACAGGCTTTAGCAAGTGAGATAAATCGCTTTGCTCTTACGAAATATCTCCCCGTTGAAAGTCTTGCGCTGAGAGACGTGAAGACAGGTGAGGAAAGGCTGGACGTGACCTTTTTACCTGGGACTAATTTATTGCTGTACCTGTTGCTCTGGTTTGCTCTGGACGTTGTGTGTGGAAGGGGGGAAGGGGTTGTGTGTGTGTGTGTGTGTGTGTGTGTGTGTGTGTGTGTGTGTGTGTGTGTGTGTGGTTGGTAGCTCAGCGCGTGTGGCATTGTTACGAGCTGTTTTGTATATGTTAACACACACGCACACACACAAACACATAGGGTACACACACACACACACACACGTACACTACACGTTCCTCTCTCTCTCTGCCTCACGTTCCTTCTCTATAGCACAGTATCTACCCATTTGTTTTCCCCGGTAATTGTCTTTGCATATTCATAAGCACAACACAAGCATGAAACAGTACTTTCCCTCACGCTCACACACACACACGCACACACACACACACACACACACACACACACACACACACACACACACACACACACACACACACACACACACACTGCCAGGACCTTCAGGAGAGAAAACGAAGAGAAAAAGTTAAAAGGTGTATTGGGAAAGGCCGCGTCAGACCTCCCCGAAGCCCCCACGAAGCTGATTTCCATAACAAACACGAAGACCAAACACACACACACACACACACACACACACACACACACACACACACACACACACACACACACACACACACACACACACACGCACACGGAGGTTCGTTGGATCAAGGTGTTTTGTTTGTCTTTTTCAATCAACACATGTCGCTCGCTTGCTCGCCGCGGAACACACACTTGCAGGCGAGACTTAAAGAAAACGAGATAAAAAAACAAGATAATGGACGATAAATAAAAAAGAAAAGTAGATGTGAAAATGAATGAGACAGAAAACGTAGATAGAAAACAAAATACCAAACGAGGAATTAAAAAAGGGAAGACAAATGACTGATAGAGAACGAGATAAGAGAACAAGGTAATGGACGAGAAATAAAAAAGGAAAGTAGATGTGAAAATGAATGAGACAAAACGTAGATAGAAAACAAAATACCAAACGAGGAATTGAAAAAGGGAAGACAAATGACTGATAGAGAACGGGATAAGAGAACAAGGTAATGGACGAGGAATAAAAAAGGAAAGTAGATGTGAAAATGAATGAGACAGAAAACGTAGATAGAAAACAAGATACCAAACGAGGAATTGAAAAAGGGAAGACAAATGACTGAAAGAGAACGAGATAAGAGAACAAGGTAATGGGCGTGGAATAAAAAAGGAAAGTAGGAATGAAAATAAGTGAGCTTGAAAACGTAGATAGAAAACAAGATACCAAACGAGGAATTGAAAAAAGAGAAGAAAAATGACAAAGAGAATGAGATAAGAGAACAAGCAATAAAAATAAATAAAAAATAAAATGCGTTAAGAAAACAAGCACAAATAAAAGAAAACAGCAGAACAACACAAATAACAGTCACTTTTAAACCTGTTCACACTCACGTTCTCTCGACTTCATTCACAAACATGTCCTCAGTCGGTCAACCGCTCGTCTTAGGTAACTCAAAACACTCCTATTTATCTTTCTTTATCAACAAATATCAATAGAGAAGAAGAGAACAGCAGAACAACACAAATAACAGTCACTTTTACCCCTGTTCAAACTCACGTTCTCTCGACTTCATTCTCAAACGTGTTCTTCTCGCATCGCTTCTCGCTTTCCCTCGCCGCGCCGCGTCGCCACACACTCGCTCACAGTCGTAAAATCGCAAATATGGATGTTACTGGCTCGCCGCATTGCTCTTGAGGACGCTCTTAGCTCCGGTGGTTTCCTCTCTACCCCTCGTGCCTCTCCCTCCCTCTCCCAGGCTCCAACTGCAACCATTTCCCAAGGCCACAGAGAAGGTTAACCAGGTTTTCATGGGGGACTTCTCCGTTATTGATGTAGAAGTCGGGTACAACCATCACTAGGGTCACGAAACAGTCCCTAGAAAGCCCAGCAACTTCTACGACGAGAGGCTTTTCAAACAGGGGATATGAGGCACTTCGACCATTTTCCAAGGCCACAAAGAAGGTTAACTGGGTTTTCATGGGTGACTTCTCCATTCAGGGTGTAGAAGTCGGTACAACCATCACTAGGGTCACGAAACAGTCCCTAGAAACCCCAGCAACTTCTACGAGAGAGGTGGACGGGGAGGCAGAGAACTTAGAGACGGGGAGACGAGGGTTGCACGAGACAGAACCGTTGGAAAAGTGAGTTATAGACAGAGACAGTTGTACGGACAGAAGGCAAAGGACGGGACGGGGCCACGGCAAACCTCTCTGTCTGTCTGTATTCCTCCCCCCCTCTCCGTCTCTTTACTGTAGTTCAGGAAGGTAAGATAGCGACAGAGACAGATGGACGGAAGGCAAGGGACAGGGCCACGGTGGGTCTCTCTGTCTCTCTGTGTCTCTCCCTCTCTCTCTCTCTCTCTGCCGTAGTTCAGGAAGGTAAGGTAGTGACAGAGACAGATGGACGGAAGGCAAGGGACAGGGCCACGGTGGGTCTCTCTGTCTCTGTATCTCTTCCTCTGTATCTCTCCCTCCCTCTCTCTCTCTCTCTCTCTCTGCCGTAATTCAGGAGAGTCGTGTCGCGGCCTGAGAGCGGCGACGTGAATGCAGAATTTATGCCGTCATTTGTTTTGCTGTCGCCGCGTCGGGCCAGCGAGGGTGTCCAGCCGCCGCCCCGCGCTAGGATGACGAATGGGGCGTCGCGGGCTGCTCACAGGTGGCTCCCAGGTGGCCGAAGAAGATCCTTTACCTGTGAGACAAAGATAGAATGATGCTGTTTTTTTTTTACTAACTTTGGAGTCCCAGGTGGCCGCAGATCATTTACCTCTTGAGACAGTGTTGGAATCTTATACGATTTTCCTGCGTGTCACTCGTCTTTTTTTTTTGCTTGCTTTCCCCGGGCGGTTCCCAGGTGGCCAGAGATCATTTACCTTTTACTCAGGTAGTTCCCAGGTGGACAGGTGACATCTTTTACCTGTGAGGAGAAGGAGGGAGAGGGGGGACGATCTGTGACCTGGAGGCGTTCTGTCAAATGCTATTAGTGCGACATTCCTCGTCCTGCCCGACCAGTCACCCGCCGACAATAACTTCTATAATTACCTGCCGGGCGTGACACGGCTACCTACGACCTGCTTCTGAGGAGGAGGAGGAGGAGGAGGAAGAGGGGGAGGAGGAGAAGGAGGATAGACAACTCAGTATGATTTTAGAGTCGAGAGAATTGCCGTGAGATTCCTCGAGACAAAACTTCCATCGTCGCTCCCTCACCAGGATCATTAATTTCGCTAATCCACTGATCATTCGAGGCTCAAAAAGTCGTCTTGGGCGCAGCTTGAGGGATCTGCACGGGCGACCTACTCTGCGCCTTCCCTCACTTCCCATCCCTCGCGCGCCCCAGCTGTTTGCATTGCGATTCAAGACACAGCTGGCAGAGACGGCCGCCGCCAGCCCCACCAACGGCCGGTAGCGGGGGGCGGTCGCCTAACCATTGCTGGAGAGGGTGTTGCGGCTGTACTGAGTAACTGATGAGGCGGAGGCGTGGCACGGAGAAGGAGGAGGAGGAGGAGAATGGAGGGTTGTGGAGGGGCTGGCGACAGTAGCAGGATGTAAGCCAATGGAAAGGAAGGGAAGAGAAGAAGAAAGAGAACAGAAAGGAGAAAAAAAAACAAGAGCCCAGGATAAAGAAAAATGAAACAGCTGATATGAAGATGGGAGGGAAGAGAGAACAGAAGAAGAGGGATAACAGAGAAAGAGAGAGAGGAAGAAAAGAAGAACCAGACTAACGAAAAAGAAAGAAAAAAGAAGAAACAAGCATAGAAGGAAGCAATAACGTAAGGATAAGATGAACGAAGGGAAGAGGAAGAAAAGAAGAACCAGACTAACAAAGAAATAAAAGAAAGAAAGAAGAAACAGAAGCATAGAAGGAAGGAATGACGTAAGGATGAGATGAACGAAGGGAGGGGAAGAGAGGGAGGGAGGGAGCCACTAGCCAGCACTAGGGAGGCGCGGGATGGCTCCTTGACTCACTAACCAAAGAAAAAAGAAAGGAAGAAACAGAAGCATAGAAGGAAGGAATGACGTAAGGATGAGATGAACGAAGGGAAGGGAAGGGAAGGGAAGAGAGGGAGGGAGGGAGCCACTAGCCAGCATTAGGGAAGCGAGGGATGGCTCCTTGACTCAGCCAGCGTCACCGCCATCCCTGCAGCACCGCACGTAAGCCTCGACACGCTCCTGTTGGCATGACGAAGCGCTCACCTGGCCGCGCTCACCTGCATCCTGAGACCCCGAACCCCCCCCTCCCCCCCCTAGCGCTGCCCCCTTTCCCCTACTAACGCCCCCTTCGCTATTCATTCTTCCCCCCTCCGCCCCCCTTCGCTTTTAATGCCCCCCTCTCCTCTCTTCTCGCCCTCCCCCCCTTCAGCTTATTATTTCATCTGCTCCCCCTCTTGTTCCTTCCAGTGTGTGTGTGTGTGTGTGTGTGTGTGTGTGTGTGTGTGTGTGTGTGTGTGTGTGTGTACGTTTAAGCATCACAGGTATATAAAGTGTTGCCTCGTTTTGTTCCTGTCTGGTTCGTGTCTTCCCTTTTTCCGTGTGTGGCCGAGTGTGTGTCAATCCTGTTCACTTTTCTGAGTCTTGGCCTGTTAAGGAAGGCCTGATTCTTCACCGTCACCGAGGAGGAGGAGGAGGAGGAGGAGGAGGAGGTGGACAAAGGATATGAAGGAGGAGAAGAAAGAGAAAGATTAAGAAAAGAACAAGAAAAAGGGAAGGGAGAGAAGGAGATAGAGAAGTTTAATAAGAAGAAAAGGAGAAGGAGAAGGAAGAGAAGGAGGAGAAAGAAAAAAGAAGTCTCCCCTCTTTCAACATTCTCTTAGTTTTCCATTTTTTCGTCTCCATAAGCTATCCTTCTTCTCTATCCCCACAACACTGAATTTATCGGGTCCTCAGCTATCATAGGAGGCGGGGAACGGGGCATTGGGGGCATCGGGGCACGGGGCGGGGCTATAGGGGGAACGGGGCGAGTTAGTCAGAGCCTCATCTTCCTTAACCTCGGGGCACTCAAGAACCAAGTCGACGTTTCTTCCTTATCTGGCGTTTATCGAGTCGAGTGTCGCCTCTGCACCTCTCTCACACTTGCCCTAACACCTGTGGACTCACCTGTGGATTTACCTGTTATAACGCACCGCTGTACAGGCCAGTGACACCCCGTTGTACCTGTGTCGGTCGGACCTGATGAAGCAGCCCGCGCCGACACCTCCTTTCCCTTTTGCGGCCGCCTGGATGCGTGTTGGTTAAAGTCTCACGTTTGGTATCCTTAACTTGCCTCCCCTTCCTTCCCTCCCTCCCCCTCCCCGCATACACACACATACATGCTGGCTCTCACTCTCCTTCTGTTCCCTTCCCGTCCCTTCCCTTCATTCTCCTCTCACATACATATTATATTCTCTTTCCGTTTCTTCCCCTCCCTTCCCTCTTTTTTCCCTTCCTCTTCCCTCTCCTCCCCTTCCCAAATACAGACTTTCTCTCCTTTTTTCTCTCCTTTCCTTTCTTCCCCTTCCTTCCTTCCCCTTCCTTCCTTCCCTTCCTTTCCTTCCTTCCTTCCTTCCTTCCCTTCCTTTCCTTCCTTCCTTCCCTTCTCTTCCCTCCCCCTTCCCATCCCTTCCCCTCCTTTCCCTTCCCTTCTCTTCCCTTCCCTTCCCTTTCCTCCCCTTCCCTTCCTTTCCACATACAAACACAGCCTCTCCATCCCCTTCCTTCCCTTCCCTGCCCTGCCCTGCCCTGCCCTTCCCTTCCCTTCCCTTTCCTTCCCTTCCCTTCCCCTCCCTTCCCTTCCCTTCACATATACATACATACATATACAATCTCTTTATCACTCCCATTTCTTATTCCTCCCATCACTTGCCCTTTCCCTTCTCTTTCTCTCCCTCTCTCTCTCCCTCCCTCTCTCTCTCCCTTCCTTCCTTAACCTACATACGAATTCACAGCATCCTATCTTCTTTTCGCTTCTCTTCTCTTCTCTTTTCATCTCAATCATCAATTTTTCCATCTTCTGCATTTTGCTTTTTCTTCTTCTTTACTTTACTTTCTTTTCCTTCTTTTCTCTTCTCTTTTCTCTTCCTCCTTTTCCTTCCCTATCATCCCTTTCCTTATTCCCGCTTTTACTCTTTCTTCCTTATCTCCCTTTTCTTTCCCTTTCCTTTCTCTTTCATTCTCTCTCTCTCTCTCTCTCTCTCTCTCTCTCTCTCTCTCTCTCTCTCTCTCTCTCTCTCTCTCTCTCTCTCTCTCTCTCTCTCTCTCTCTCTCTCTCTCTCTCTCTCTCTCTATCACCACCACCACTACCATCATCACCACCACACCACCACCACCACCACTACCACTACCACCGCCACCACCACCACCACCACCACCACCACCACCAGGGAGACAAGTGTTGCCTAGGTGTCTCTTCATCTCTCCTAACTGATATCTCTTTTGTTTACTTTGTTCATATTGATAAGAGGAGATGGTCGGCCATGTTGGGAGGGAGGGAGAGAGAGGGGGAAGATGGAGGAGGAAGAGGAGGAGGAGGAGGAAGAAGGAAGGAAAATGAAAGCTGTTATCCCTCACCTTCCCCTCTCCTCCTCCTCCTCCTCCTCCTCCTCCTCCTCTTCCTCCTAATTTACCTGCTGAAAACCTGCTAATAGTAAACTTCTGTACGCTTAGATATTGCCTACTGCTTCCTCCTCCTCCTCCTCCTACTCTTCCTCCTCCTCCTCCTCCTCCTCCTCCTCCTCCTCCTCCTCCTCTTCCTCTCTTTACTTGTGCTTTCGTCTCTGCCTAAACCTGTATTTTTATCTTAAGAGGAGGAGGAGGAGGAGGAGGAGGAGGAGGAGGAAGAGGAAGAGAGGAATGAAGGGGATGGGATGCTGGGAATAGAAGAGGAAGAGGAGGAAGGAAAGGAGGAAGAGAAGAAGAGGAGGAAGAACAAGTGCAAGAACAAGAAAAGAACAAAAAGAAAAAAGAAAAAGATGGAGAAGAACAAGAAGAAGAAGAAGAACAAGGAGAGAAGGAGGAAGAAAAGAGGAAGAAGAGGAAGAAGAATTAGGAACAGGAAGGAGAAGAAAAAAAGAAAGAAAAGGAGAAGAAGAAAGAAGTGTGTGTGTGTGTGTGTGTGTGTGTGTGTGTGTGTGTGTGTGTGTGTGTGTGTGTGTGTGTGTGTGTGTGTGTATGTGTGTGTGAGTGTGTCTGTCTATCTGTGTGTGTGTGTGTGTGTGTACGTGCGTGTGCTGTATATGGCAAGTCACTTAAGTGGATACATTGCTAACGTAGACTTTCCGCGTTGTCGAGATTATTAAGTGCATTTCTCAGCCTTCACGGACCCACTTAGCGCGCTGATGAAGCCTAATTAGCGAGGAGGAGGTGAAGGAGTTATCAGGAGGCCGCTCTGATTTAGGGGGTATGGTGGTGGTGGCGATGGTGGTGATGGTGGTGGTGGTGGTGGTGGTGGTGGTGGTGGTGTTCTTTTCTTCGTGTGGTTCTTCTTTTTCTTTCTTCTCTTCTTCGTTTTCCTTTTCTTCAATATTTATTTTTTTCTTTTGTTTCGTCTTTTTTTTTTGTTCTTCCTGTTATTGTTTTTCTTTTTTCTTCCGATTCTTCTTGTTATTACTCTTCTTCTTCCTTCTCTCAGTCATCTAGTTCTCGTTCTCTTCTTCTTGTTCTTCTTCTTCTTTCTTGTGCTCATCGTTCTTGTGATTTTCTGCGTTTTCTTCTTCCTTCTCTTACTCTTCATTTTCTTCTTCTTATTATTTTTCCCTCTTCATATTCTCGTCATTCTTCACCTTCCTCTTACTCATCATCTACCTCCCATAACTGATCTCTAATCCTCTCATTCTCCTTTTTATTCTCAGCATCTGATCTCAACTTCATCTCACCAGCATCCTCCGCCAATCCCTCATCTCCCATAACTAATCTCCAATCCTCTCATTCTCCTTTTTATTCTCAGCATCTCATCTCAATTTCATCTCACCAGCATCCTCCGCCAATCCCTCATCTCCCATAACTAATCTCCAATCCTCTCATTCTCCTTTGTTTTCTCAGCATCTGATCTCAACATCTTCTCACCAGCATCCTCCGCCAATCCCTCATCTCCCATAACTAATCTCCAATCCTCTCATTCTCCTTTTTATTCTCAGCATCTCATCTCAACTTCATCTCCAGCATCCTCCGCCAATCCCTCATCTCCCATAACTAATCTCCAATCCTCTCATTCTCCTTTGTTTTCTCAGCATCTGATCTCAATTTCATCTCACCAACATCCTCCCTCAATCCCTCACACAGTCACTCTATTAGGCCATAACCACCTCGCGTCCCTCTGTGCATTACCTGGTCCCCCTCTCGTCATCATGAGTCGCAGGAACACCCTCTTTTTGCGCCATTATTTACGATCTTATTAGCATCACTTTTTGCGGTGGTAGATTCCCCCGTGCGAGACTCCAAGGTGATATATTACGCAGAAGCCATAAACCTCAGCCTCCCTCTCTCCCTCTCTCTCGTATCTGCGTAGTTTTTCTCTTGCGTAGTTTTTATATGCTGTGATAACCGTTGGCAGGCTATAAAGGGCGTTGGATATACACTTAGCGATGTAGTGTTTTGTGTTTTCGTGTGTTGGAAGGATGAGTGTTGGTGAGGGAGAGTGTGGGAGATGATTGAATGTGAGTGAGGTGTTGATGAAGGGAAGAGGAGAAGGAAGGGATGGGAAGGGAAGGATAGGAGATGTGAGATTGAGGAAGAGAGGTAAGGAAGAAGGGAAAGGAAGGGAAAGAAAGAAAAGGAGGAAGGGAAGGGAAGGGAAGGGAAGAGAGTTGTAGGAGTGAGAAGAAACGGAGAAGAAAGAAGAAGGAAGAGAAAGGAAAATGAAGACAAAAACAGAAAACAAGAAGAGGAAAGGAAGAAGTGAAATGGAGGAAAGAAGGGAAGAAAAATAAGAGGAATACTGTCCCTTCTCTCTTCCTCCTCCTTTCTTCCTTCCCTTCCTTCCCTCACTCCCTTCCTTCCTTCCTTCCTTCCTATCCAAACCATCAACCTCACCTTTCCCTCCCATCCTCCGTCCTTTCTTCCTTCCATGACTCCCATCTCTCCACCCACCAACCTTACCCTCCCTTCCCTTCCCTCCCTTCCCTCCTTATCCCTTCACTACCTCGATAAGCATCACCAAAGCCCTTGACAATACACCCATAATGCACATCCCAGTTTTTCCTCGCCCACGGTCACCACAAAAAAACATTAGAATGAAAGAAAAAGAGAGAAAGGGAACGTGACTCACTTTCGAAGGCTTACGGAAGGTGAAAAAAATTGAAGTTTGAAGAGTAACTATAGAAAAAAAATATAGAGAAGAAGATAATGAGTTAGAGATGAAGAAGAGTAGAGAAAGAGGAGAAGGAGGAGGGGGAAGAGAATGAGAATGAAGAGAAAGAGAGATAAAGAGGAGAATGAAGATAAAAAAAAAAAGTTATTGTATTTCTTTAGTGTATTTTGCAAGGGAGAATTTAATATGGTGGAGATGAAGTGGAGATGAGCTGGGAGATGAGGGAGGTAACTTAAGGAGATGATGCGTGAATGGAGGCTTTTTGGGAGATGAGTGGAGAGTTGAAGGAGATAATAGAGGAGGAGATAAGGGAGAATTAAGATGTTTGGAGAGTTGTGAGGTGTGGAGGAGGAGGAGGAGGAGGAGGAGGAGGAGGAGGAGGAGATGACTGAGCAAGTTTGTCACGGTTTATGATCTAATCCTCACCTCCTCCTCCTCCTCCTCCTCCTCCTCCTCCTTGATATTCTTTATTTTTTTTTTTTTTTTGGCATGGCTATTAAAGATGAAATTTGAACAGAGAGGAGGAAGACCAGAGAAGAAAGAGAGGAAGAATGTGAGAGAAGAAAAAATTAAAGAGAGAGAGAGAGAGATAAAAAAGAGAAGGAAGAACAGAGACGAGGAAGACCAGAGAAGACGAAGGAGAAGAAAGAGAAGGAAAAAAGAAGAAAAAACAAATGACTGTGGAGAGAGAGAGAGAGAGAGAGAGAGAGAGAGAGAGAGAGAGAGAGAGAGAGAGAGAGAGAGAGAGAGAGAGGAAGAGAAAGACAAAAAAGAAGAAACAATCACCAGAAGAGACAGAAAACAGACCCTCGCAAGCCCACGTAAGCCCAGGGAAGGCGAGGGAGGAGGAGGAGGAGGAGGAGGAGGCGGGCGGTGAGGCAGACGAATGAGGGCTTGCCAAGAGCGGCGTGTCGGGCTGCGGCAATGGTGAGAGAGCGCCCATTGATATGCATAAGCCCGTGTTGATCAAGCCTTATCTACTGGTGCGGGCTAATGAGATGTACCGAAGACCCAAGCAATAGTTTCTTCGTGCCTAATTTTGATGTTTTTTCTGCTTTTTCTTTGGGGTGGGTGGGGCGGAAGGGCTGTTTTTTGTGGGGCTGTTTTATTGGGGGGACTGTTTTATTTTGGGGGCTGTATTTTGCGGGGGCTGTATTTTGCGGGGGCTGTTTTTGGGGGGGGGCTGTTTTTGGGGGACTGTTTTATTTTGGGGGCTGTATTTTTGCGGGGGCTGGTTTATTGGGGGGGGCTGTTTTGGGGGGCTGTTTTTATTTTTTTGGGGGGTGGGGGCTGTTTTATTAGGGGGGGCTTTTTTGGGGGGTCTGTTTTTTTCGGGGGGGCGGGGGGGCTGTTTTTTTTGGAGGGGGTCTCTCTCTTTTTGTCTCTCCCGCTGTTCCTCTGTTTCTCTCCATTCTCTCTCTCTCTCTCTCTCTTTCGTTATTTAAATGAACAAGAGAGAGAGAGAGAGAGAGAGAGAGAGATGACAGACAGAAACAATTTGGGAACATTTCATCTCTCTCTCTCTCTCTCTCTCTCTCTCTCTCTCCCGCGGCAAACATTTCAACACGTATTAGACGCGTAAAAAACAGATACGAAAGCAGCCATAACGTCACTTCTAGAACGAGAGAGAGAGAGAGAGAGAGAGAGAGAGAGAGAGAGAGAGAGAATGAACACGTCACCAGGTTATACAGAATTAATTAAGGGGAGATCAAGGATGGACGTTTTAAAATGAGTGTGTCTCCATATTTTGTTCTTTTGGTGATGGGAATCTTGACTCCCCGACTGAAGGTGTTTTGCATAAATTAACGAAGAAAAACAAAATATTCTGACGAGGCGAAGATTAAGTTTGGGTGCTGAGAGATGATATGATAGGTGGTGGTGTTGGTGGTGATGAAAGGGGTGTAAGAGATTGGTAGTGATGGTGTTGAAGGTGGTGGTGATGATGGGGGGGGGGAGGGAATGGAGGTGGAGGTGTTGAAAGAAGTATAGGAGGGAGAGGAGGGTGGTGGTAGCGGTGGTGATGGTGTTGTTGTTGTTGTTGTTGTTGGTGGTGGTGGTGGTGGTGATAATGGTGGGGTGAGGGAAATGGAAGTGGAGGTGTTGAAAGAGGTAGAGAGGAGGGTGTTGGTGGTGATGGTGTTGGTGTTGAAGGGGGTGTAGGAGGGGTGGTGATGGTGGTGATGAAAGAGGTGATGAAGAGGGTGTAAGAGGGTGTTGAAGGGGGTCTGGGGTGGTGGTGAAGCTGTAAGAGAGTGGTGATGAGCGGTGGTGGTGGTTGTGGTGGTGATGGAAAGGGTGTAAGAGGGTGTTGAAGGGGTCTGGGGTGGCGGTGAAACTGTAAGAGAGTGGTGATGAGCGGTGGTGGTGGTTGTGGTGGTGATGAAGAGGGTGTAAGAGGGTGTTGAAGGGGGTCTGGGGTGATGTTGATGGCGGTGGTGGTGAGAATGGTGATGAGGGGGGTGTCGAGAGGTGGAGAGGTTGGTGGTGATGGGGTGGTGGTGATGTGGTGGAGGTGGTGGTGGTGGAGGTGGAGGTGGTACACTTTTTGCCCCCGTTTGAGGGTCCTCCACTTGCATATATGGATTGATGACGAAAATTGGGATCCTTCTTAAGCGCTTCGTGAGACCACTTTCAGCCGTCACTTCCTCCCCCTGCCCCTGCCCCTTTGTGCTCATTCTGCCAAGCTCTCTCTCTCTCTCTCTCTCTCTCTCTCTCTCTCTCTCTCTCTCTCTCTCTCTCTCTCTCTCTCTCTCTCTCTCTCTCTCTCTCTCTCTCTCTCTCTCTCTCTCTCTCTCTCTCTCTCTCTCTCTCTCTCTCTCTCTCTTGTTTTTTTTATTTATTTATTTATGTTTATTTTCCTCATTGAATATTCACAGTTCGTTGTCAACATATAATAGTTTCTTTTAAGTGGATTTTCAGACCGACTTTCCTTAGTGTCTTATAATAATGTTTTTGTTTTTATGTTTGTTTTTTGTTTTGATTTGTATTTTTGTTTTGGTTTGGCAGCGTGGATATGAGATTTTGTTTTCCTTGTTTTTGTTTTTGCTGTTGTTGTTGTTGTTGTTGTTATTGTTGTTGTTGTTGTTGTTGTTGTTGTTGTTGTTCTTCTTCTTCTTCTTCTTCTTGTGTATTCCTTGAGGCGCAGACGTCCAGGAAATTGTATCTATAAAACCCTCTTCTTCCTCCTTCTCTTCTTCCTCCTCCTCCTCCTCCTCTTCCTCTTTTATCTCCACCACTTCTTCCTCCTTCTTCTCAAGTTGCTATATTATTCATCTCCTTCTTTTCCTCCTTGGGTTTTTCTTCTTGGATTTACGATTTTCCTCCTTCTCTTCTTCTTCCTCCTCCTCTTCTTCCTGTTCCTTCGCCTCCTTCTTCGCTTCCTGGTTCTAATGCTTTATTTATCCTCCTCCTCCTCCTTCTTCCTCTTCCTACTTATCTTCCTGCTTCCAGTGCTTTATTCCTCCTCCTCCTCCTCCTCCTCCTCCATTTTCCTTAATTCTTCCTCGCCTGTATTGCTCCTGAATATTGATCTATTTCTTCCTTTTTTTTCTATTCTTCTTATTATATTTTCCTTTTTATTTTTTTAGCTCTTCTCTTAACTCTTTCTTTCCCTCCATCACCATTTTTTTTTCTTTGTTCCTATTTTCTCTACATCCAAAACACTCCCTATTTGTTTCTCTGTTTTCCATTTCTATTCCTATTAAATACTTTCCTTTTTTATCCTGCTTCGTTTTCTAACCTTCTTATAACTCTTTCTCTCCCTCACATCACCTATCACATCAATTTTTCTTTGTTCCTATTTTCTCTCCATTCAGAAAACCTACCTATTTGTTTCTCTGTTTTCCATTTCTATTCCTATTAAATACTTTCCTTTTTTATCCAGCTTCGTTTTCTAACCCTTCTTATAACTCTTTCTCTCCCTCACATCACTTATCACATCAATTTTTTCTTTCTTCCTATTTTCTCTACATCCAAAAAACTACCTATTTGTTTCTCTATTTTCCATTTCTATTCCTATTAAATACCTTCCTTTTTTATCCAGCTTCGTTTTCTAACCCTTCTTATAACTCTTTCTCTCCTTCACATCACCTATAATTTCTCCTCCATTATATCCTTGTCTATCCTCCTCCTTTTCCACCTCTATTGCCATCATCACTCTTGAATACGTATCGGGCGTCAGGCGTTTTATATGGGGTAGAAGTCGCGTCAGCTCTCACCTCTTCGGACGGCGCCGTGTAGTGAGGGTCGGCAGCCGTATTTGGAAGCTTGCGGTGTTCCGATGTTATCTCGAGGCTCAAAGGTAACAGGCCGCCGCGATTACCCCGAGAAGCTTCAGGTAATAATGAGACACAGGTAGAGTAAGATGCGATTTTTTAATTTTTTTATTATTATTTATTTTTATTGTGGCAGATGTGTGAGATGGGAAGGGGAGGTGTAGGTGATGGGGGTGTTGGTGTTGGTGGTAGTGGTGGTGTTGTTGGTGGTGGTGAGGTGTGAGAAAGTGGAGGTGGTGGTGTGGTGGTGGTGGTGATGATGGTGGTGATGGTGGTGGTGAAATGGCTTTGTAATCAACACACACTGAAGAAAGAAAGATAGAAGAAGAAAAAGAAGAAGAAGAAAAAGAAGAACAAGAACAAGAAGAACAAGAACACGAAGAACGAAAACAGAGAAAGAAAGAAAGAAAGAAAAAGAAGAAAAAAAAAAAAAAGATCACCTGTTACCTGCCAATAAATCCCAGGCGTTAATGAGGCAATATCAAGGTGACACGCACACCCTAATTCAATATCGCACTGGAGTTTATGGATTTGTTTGGCAGCCGTATGATAATGAGCCGCCGATGACGCGATAGGCGATCCCCTGATTAGATAACTTGGTGCAGGTGGCGAGTAAACTCCTTCCTTTACGAGCAATTGACGAGACAACTTGACGAGGGGAGAAAGGAGGCGCTGGGGAGGAGGAAATCTTGAAGGCATATCACAAGCCTAACCTCACTCAATTAATTGTTAACTAATCCTTCCCTCTTAACTCTCTAATTCCCTTTGTATAATCTGTTTCCTGTACAACCACTTGACGAGGAGAGAAAGGAGGCGCTGGGGAGGAGGAAATCTTGAAGGCATATCACAAGCACAACCTCACTCACTTAATTGTTAACTAATCTTCCGTTCTTAACTTTCTAGCTCCCTTTGTATAATCTGTTCCCTTTATAACAATTTGACGAGGGGAGAAAGGAGGCGTTGTGGAGGAGGAAATTTTGAAGGCATATCACAAGCCTAACCTCACTCACTTAATTGTTAACTTATCTTCCCCTCTTAACTTTCTAACTTCCTTTGTATAATCTGTTCCCTGTACGACCAATGGACAAGGGGACAATTTGAGGCGTCCTAGAGGCGGAAACTTCGAAAACCTTAAAGGAATATCGCAAACACAACCTCACTCGCTTACTTGATGGTCTGTTTCCCTTCTTAACTCTCTAACTCTATGTGTAAACCGTTCCTTTTACGATCAGTTAGCAAGAAGACAATATGGAGGCATTCAGAAAACGGTAAAATCAAACACTCTTAAAGAATATCACGAGCATAACATCACTCGCTTATTTGATGGTCTGTTTCCCTTCTTAACTCTCTAACGCTATATGTAAACCGTTCCTTTTACGATCAGTTACCAAGCAGACAATATGGAGGCATTCAGAAAACGGTAAAATCAGTATTATCAAGGACTATCACGAGCATAACATGACTCACTTATTTGATGGTCTCTTCTTCTCTTTAACTCCTTCTCAACCATGCCAGATTATCGTATTCACCACACTGTATCTTCCGTTTTTTGACACTTAACTATTGCAAAACGACATCAATAATAATCAATCACTTCAACGACAGCTATTAATGGATTTCGTGATTGGGGTGCAGGAGATAGTTTTGGGGTCGAAAATGTGTAAATAGAAGACGTTGTGTACGATAATCCGGCAACTCTGCTCCTTCTCTAAACTCCTGCCTTCACGGTCACTTAACAGGGAGAGAATTTGGTCCATCGGGGAGGCAGGAAACTTCACAAATCTTAAAGGAACGTCACGAGCACAACTCTCACTCGTATTTCTTGGCTTATTTTCCCTCTTCACTTCATGCGTAAACTGTTCCTCGTAAAATTAGTTAGCACGGACCTAATAGGAAGCATTTGCGAGGGAGCAACTCCAATACAAGAGCGAGGAACAGATAAATAAGAGGAAGAATATAACCACAGCTGCATTAAGATATCTGATAATCTTTTCCTTCTTAGATTAGTTGGCAGGGATATAAAATGAAGCATCTGTGAGGGAGCCAAGTCAATACAACCGCAAGAAATAGATGAGTTCAACGAAGAATACAAGCAAAGATCCATTCACAGGGCAAGTTCCATTTACGACCAATTAATTTAAACCGACCCAAATCACCAGGTTGAAAGAGGCCAAGGGGACGCCCACAGAGTTCGTGAATTGAGCAAGTCGATCGATCCTGCCGTGTGGTATACTTAGGGTAGGAAGGGGGCCTGCATGGGGACTTTTTATTTTATTTTTTATTTTATACGTGTACGCCTAAGCGCCGATAGGCTCTCTTGAGGGGCCTGGATGGTAGTTGGCCCCAGCCCGTCATGGCGCAGGCAAGTGTTTATAGTGGCGCCATCTTCTCTTGTCTTGAGGGACCCCCGAGCTTGGCGCCATTGGGTGGACGAGGTGACGCGCTTCCTGTGTATGCCTCCATTGATTGATTTAGTATGATTTCGTGTTTTCTTTGTTTTCCTCTTCAATTTCTAAGGCTTTTTTCCTCTTCACTCTTCGTCTTTACCTTCCTTTTACACTCTCCACTTCATTGTCTAAGTTCTATTTATTTCTAAGGTACTGTTTCTCCTTCAACATATGTTTTCCAATTCAGTTTTGCTAAGTCATCTTCTCTTCACTGTCTAACCTTTTTTTCTCCCTCCGCTTTATAATTTCTCCTTCACACCGTTTTCATCGTCACTCTCTAAGCTGTTTTGTATTTCGACATTGCTTATCTGAGTTTCCTTTCACATTCTAGATTCTTTTTAAACTTTTTTGTTTGTCCGTTTGTACCATCTAAACCTCTTCTTTTTACCTTCAAACTATACTTCTCTCTCCTTCAATCTGTTTTCCTCTTTTCTATATGTTTTCTCATTCATTATTTAGGCTGTTATTTACCTCTTCTTTCTACGTGTCTTTCCATTATGCCTCTATTTTTTTTACAGCAAAGGAGACAGTTCAAGGGAGGGCGTAAAAAAAAAAATATTAAAGAAAAAAAGCCCGCTACTTACTGCTCCTGCATAGAGTACAGAGGAGTGACCAAAAAGAGACGTCAATTTCGGGATTACTTCATCCTGTTTCCTACCTAACCTCTTTTTTTTCCTCCCCCTAACCCATACTTTCTCCGCCACTCCGTTTTCCTCGTCACTCTCTGGGCTGTTTTGTATTTCGTCATTGTTTGTCTGAGTTTCCCTGACCCAGCTGGGGATGCCGGGGCCGCGATGTTACCCGAGCCGCCTCTCACCTGGCCGTCAGCACCTTACCTGTATGTGTGTGTGTGTGTGTGTGTGTGTGTGTGTGTGTGTGTGTGTGTGTGTGTGTGTGTGTGTGTGTGTGTGTGCGTGTGTGGAGGCAGCTCAAGGACAAAAAAACAAAAAAATAACAAAAAAAAGCCCCCTAGACACTACTCCGAACGCAAGAAAGAAAAGAACAGGAGGCCAGAGGTGTGTGTGTGTGTGTGTGTGTGTGTGTGTGTGTGTGTGTGTGTGTGTGCGTGTGCGTGTGCGTGCCTTGATTTACCTGGCCGATGTTCCACTTGTTACCTGGTGTACTTGAGGCTCAGGATAAATGATATATAATTACCTGGGTTAGTGTGTCGCCCACGCCGCCCACTGATCGTCTGCTGTTTTTGTTGTGGTGTCTGTACTTTGTTTGTTGTGTCTATACTTTTGTTGTGTCTGTACTTTTGAGGTGTCTATAGTTTTGTTTTAGGGTCTATACTTCTTTTGTTGTTTCTAATCCTATTCTTCTTTTGTGGTGTCTATACTATTTTTGTGGTGTTTATAGTTTTTTGTGGTATCTGTATTTTTTGTGGTGTTTATACTTTTCTCTCTCTCTTTTGTTTTCCAAGTTATCATCGAAGTGGTCATTAAAAAGTATAGTTCATCATATTTTCTTATCATTTACTTATCATTTTTATATATTTAAGTTGTTTTGAGCTCGATTTCGTGTTTTTCTTTGTCGATTAATTTAGTAAGAAGTGTCATTTAAGGAGTATTTCTGTGAGGGGTCATTCCTGCCTACACTCAGAATACTACACTTCCCGACTCTTGCTGTTCATTATCAAGGCACATTTCGTAAGGTAAGGTAAAGATGGGTGCATATGCTATGGCTGCGCGTGGCTGCTGTGCTCATCTCCGAACCGTTGGCCCTGTGAGTCCGCGGTGGGTCAAAACACATTACCCCGAAACACAGGGCCAAGTGAAGTCCAGGATTACCACAGTTTATCTTCCCTATTTATCGACCAGCCCAAAAGGGAGGATGAACAGCTGGGTGGGTGGGTTGTACGCCGACTGCCCGGGCCTGGATTCGAACCCGTGCCCGCGGAGTCGTAAACAGGCACGCTGACCACTGCGCCACGGTGGTAACTGAAAAGTCTGCGCAACGATGCCAGATTGTCGTACTCAGCCGCTTATATTTCCCGACTTCCTACCCCAAAACTGTCTTCTGGGCTCCAATAACGAAACTCATTTATAGTTATCGTTAAGTGAGTTAGATCCTGATGTTTCTTGGCAATAGTTAGGCGTCAGAAACCGGTAAATACTATGCTCTGAGTACGATAGTCTGGCAACGGTGAGTGAGACTGTGGCGTGTCTTTCATCATCATATATCATTTTTTTTTTTACAACAAAGGAGACAAGTACACACACAGACATACATACATACACATACACATAACACTTTCTTTTTTTCTTTTACACCTGGCTATTGATATTTTTTCGTGCAGGTGTGTGTGTGTGTGTGTGTGTGTGTGTGTGTGTGTGTGTGTGTGTGTGTGTGTGTGTGTGTGTGTGTGTGTGTGCAGCTCAAGGGCACAATAAAAAGTAAACAATGATATAAAAAAAAAAGCCCGCTATTCGCTGCTCCTAAAAAGAATCCAAAGAGGTGGCCAAAAGAGAGGTCAGTTTCGGGAGGAGAGGTGTCCAGTTGTAAGCACTGTTGTTTTTCTCCATCGGTAATTTATTAATGGTTATTGAATTATTAACTTCGTGGTAATTAAAAAAAAAGCCCGCTACTTGCCGTTCCCATAACAGACAGAGAGTAAAGTGTAGCCAAAAAGGAGGTCAATTTCGGGTGGATCATATATAAAGTTGTTCTGAGCACTGTTGTTTTTCCTCATCAATAATTTATTAATGGTTATTGATCCTTAACTTCGTGGTAATTAAAAAGCTTATCGTTCATCATCTTATATAGAGTCGTTCTAAACACTCCTATGTTTTTTTTTCTCTTCCGATAATCTATTACGATGTTTTCTTTGTCGATAATTTACTAACCATTATTTATCATTAACCTCGTGGTGATTAAAAAGCTTATCGTTCATCATCTAATATAGAGTCGTTCTAAGCATTCATCTGTTTCTTTCTTTCTTCGATAATTTCTTTTGTTTTTTCCTCGTCGATAATTTTCATAACCGATATTTTTTTTCATTAACTTAAGCTTCGTGGTGATTCAATTTTTTCTATATGTTTGTTCAGTTTATTGTGTGTCTTTTTATTCCTGTCTTCTTCTTCTTCTTCTTCTTCTTCTTCTTCTTCTTCTTCTTCTTCGTCTGGGGTCGTTCTGGTCACTCGTGTCTTTTTCCTCCCTCGATAATTTATGAATGGCGCGTCTACCTCCCTCTTAATAGGCCTACAACTCATCTCTATTGCTTCATGGCCTTGCACGCGCGCCCGATTTATGGCTCCTTTAAATGCTGATATGAAAGTGTGGTGCGAGGATTTTATGTTTATTTGTTTCGTCATATTGTGTTCCTAAAGGCCGCGATTGTTTTCTTTACTATGTTGTACTAGCTAATATTTTTTGTGTGTGTGTGTGTGTGTTTGTTGTTGCTTTCTGTTTATTTATTTATTTTATGTATGTTTTTTTTCCTTCATTCTGTTTTTTTTTATTTTCTATTCATTTTCTATTCATTTTTTCATTCACTTCTTTGATTTTTTTTGTTATTCACGTTTTTTCTTTAGCTTTTCGATTTATTATGTTTTTTTCTTCATTCTATTTTCTTTTTTTCCTTTCTTCATTTTCTATTCATTTTTTCATTCACTTCTTTGATTTTTTTTCTATTATTCACGTGTATTCTTTAGTTTTTCGATTTATTATTATTATTTCTTTCGATTTTTCGATTTTATTCATTTTTTTTCTATATTTTTTTGTTCAGTTTATCATGTGTCATCGCTTCCTACATGTCTTCTTCCATGCTATTAAGTTTGCAGAGAAACGATTCTTTTACATAAACTCTCCATGTCGCTTATAATTTCTACCTTAAAACACTTAGTACATCTTTTCCTGGTTATTTTTTCCTTTTAGTTCACCTTTCCATCACTACAATTACCTGGTTGATCTTTCCTTCTCTTTCACAAAACTCTACTTCGGGTTTTACTTTTACATTACATAGCCTGTTTATTGGGATCCTAGAATAGTCAATATACATTTCCCTGTTTTATCTTCCTTTCTGTCTATCTTTCTTTCTATTTTGCCTTTTTTTCACTACATTTACCTGGCTCATATCTATTTTCTTTCACAAACTCTCCAGGTCGCAGAATCTCCCCCTGCCCGAGCACACACTTACACTACAATACCAAGCGATCAAGTCCCTTCAAGTCCCCCCTGCAAGCCTTAACACATTTTCCCTGCTATGGATTAACTTTCATTACATTGTCTTACCGTTTTGCTCTTTCCTTCCTTTCCACAAACTATCCAAGTCGCAGAATCTCCCCCTGCC
>NC_066524.1:21251012-21278512 GCF_024679095.1 Eriocheir sinensis
GACTAGGATTGAAAATATGACACGAAAATCAAAATATATCAATGGAGAAAGGTATACATGGAAGAAGGAAGGAAGGAATGAGAGATTTGGAGGAAACTTGGTGAACTGAAATAGAAAGAAGAGATAAAAGAAAGAAGAGATCAGTGACGGGGAGATGAGAAAGAAAACGGAAGGGAATAAAAGGAAGAGGAAGAAGAAAATGAAAAATGGGGAAAATTTTGAATGGAAGGAAGGAAGGAAAGATCTGAAAGAAACTTATAAACAGAAAATGGAAATGAAAGCAAAGATGTAGAAGAAAAGTGAAGTATAGAGTAAACGAAACGAGAGAGAGAGAGAGAGAGAGAGAGAGAGAGAGAGAGAGAGAGAGAGAGAGAGAGAGAGAGAGAGAGAGAGAGAGAGAGAGAGAGAGAGAGAGAGAGAGAGAGAGAGAGAGAGAGAGAGAGAGAGAGAGAGAGAGAGAGAGAGAGGAATAAAGAAAAGAGAATGAAGAACAAAGAATAGGAAGGAGAGAGGACATTGAAATCAAGGCAACAATTACGAAAAAAAGAAGAAACTAGAAAAAAAGTAATATAAGAGAGAGAGAGAGAGAGAGAGAGAGAGAGAGAGAGAGAGAGAGAGAGAGAGAGAGAGAGAGAGAGAGAGAGAGAGAGAGAGAGAGAGAGAGAGAGAGAGAGAGAGAGAGAGAGAGAGAGAGAGAGAGAGAGAGCAATAATAGTGGCTCAGAATGCTGATCAGGACGTCTTCTCTGACAATGAAAGACACTTAACACGTCGTCAGCTCTCTTGCGGCACCTCAAAGCCTTCCTCCTCCTCCTCCTCCTCCTCCTCCTCCTCCTCCTCCTCCTCTCATACAAACACAAATCTCATGTAAAACGGATTTCTCAACGCCAAATACGCCCTGCTGAGTCACACAACACCAAGATTTATAAATGAAGAGGGATTGGCGTCCATGTTACTAGATTGTCGAACTCAGACTTCCTTTTGTTTTTTGATAGAAGAAGAAGGAAGCAGCTCAAGGGGGCGATAGGCAACAGGGATAACAGGAGAAACAACAGAGATAACAGAGATAACAACGGGAAGATGGTAGAAATAACAGGAGAGGCAATGGAGAATAACAGAAATAACAACAAAGATAACAGAAATAACAGTATAAATAACGGATAACAACAGAGGAATGCCAGAAGGAACAGCGGAGATAAGAGAGATAACAACGGGAAATGATAGAAATAACAGGAGAGGGAATGGAGAATAACAGAAATAACAGCAGAAACAACAGATAACAGAGAATAACAAATAATAACAGAGGAATGCTAACAGGAACAACGGAGATAACAGAGATAACAACGGGAAATCATAGAAATAACAGGAGAGGCAATGGAGGATAACAGAAATAACAGCAGAAACAACAGATAATAACAGAAATAACAGAGAATAACAGGAATAACAACAACAAAAACAAGGCACCCGTTCATGAGGGATAACAAACAGCTGACCAAAATCGACGTTACAAGACTATCGTACTCCGCATACCGTATTCATCAGTATCAAACCCTCCCCCCTCCCCCCTTTCTCTAGCCCCTCCTTCCCCCCCATCTACCCCCCCCTTGCATCATCTACACATCTACATCAATACTACATCATCAACAAACACAACCTCATCTATACTACAGCAAAACCCGGACCCTTTCCCAAGCTTGTCTGAATCTATAAGTGGGATCTGGTACTCCTCCTCCTCCTCCTCCTCCTCCTCCTCCTCTAAATAATCATGTCTTGAGAAATCGTTGTCGTCTGTGTCGTTTATGTTAATGGATTCTGAGGCGTGGGAGTCGTCGCTGTGGGGTCGTTCTTCGTGTGTGTGTGTGTGTGTGTGTGTGTGTGTGTGTGTGTGTGTGTGTGTGTGTGTGTGTGTGTGTCGTTCTTTTCTTTCTCTCGTTCTCTCACCATTAACATTTTGCTTTGGATATCTTCTGTGTGTGTGTGTGTGTGTGTGTGTGTGTGTGTGTGTGTGTGTGTGTGTGTGTGTGTGTGTGTGTGTGTGAGCCGGTAGGAGGAACGGAGAAAGGAAAAGGAAAATGAGAGATAGAAAGTGACTGTGAAATCTACCCTTCATCTCTCCCTTTCTCTCCCTCTCTCTCTCTCTCTCCCTCTCGCTCCCAAACAAGGGCGTCCGTAGCTAGTTAGAAAAGTGACAGACAAGCCCAGACACTCAAATTCTGGATCTCTCGCGCGAAATCAACGGTTTTCACATCACATTAGACTCTGGAAGGCTTGTGGCGTGGACGAGCGTGTGGTTCCGTGCGCCAGGTGGTTGAGGCCGCCGCTGTACCGTGTGATTTGAAGGCGATACCATCTTGAGCCTAAGCCGGACGAGGTGCAGAAAGGTCCCTCGCGGCGGCCTTGTATGTCCTAAGTCCCAAATAAGGCAAGGCGGACGTTGTGATAACAGAATTAGCATTGTATTAGTGGTGTGTCCTACGGCGGTGTCTTTTCAGTGTCCATAAGAACTAGATTACCCCTATTATGTCCACTAACCTTCAACAGCCCCTAGTTAGACCTCAATACGTGTTATATTACCCGTTTTGGGCCTTATGTATCGCTCTTAAAGCCCTTATTCAAACCCCAATATGAGCTAGATTACCTCTGTTCTCTTCGGCGTCTTTCCAGTGCCCATAAAAACTAGATTAGCCCTATTAAGCCCACTAACCTTCAACAGCCCCCACATAGTCCCCAATACGTGCTAAATTATCTCTTTTTCCTTCTCTTCTATACTTCGAAATCCTCTATTCAGTCCCTCATAAGAACTAGGTTAGCCCTATTACGTCCACTAACCTTCAACAGCCCCCCACATAGTCCCCAATACGTGCTAAATTATATCTTTTCCTTCTCTTCTATACTTCGAAATCCTCTATTCAGTCCTTCATAAGAACTAGATTAGCCCTATTACGCCCACTAACCTTCAACAGCCCCCACATAGTCCCCAGTACGTGCTAGATTATCTCTTTTTCCTTCTCTTCTATACTTAGAAATCCTCTATTCAGTCCCTCATAAGAACTAGGTTAGCCCTATTATGCCAACTAACCTTCAACAGCCCCTAGTTAGACCTCATCACATGTTAGATTATCTCTTTTTCCTTCTCTTCTATACTTCGAAATCCACTATTCAGTCCCTCATAAGAACTGGATTAGCCCTATTACGCCCACTAACCTTCAACAGCCCCCACATAGTCCCCAATACATGCTAAATTATATCTTTTTCCTTCTCTTCTATACTTCGAAATTCTCTATTCAGTCCCTCATAAGAACTAGGTTAGCCCTATTACGCCCACTAACCTTCAACAGTCCCCCACATAGTCCCCAATACGTGCTAGATTATCTCTTTTTCCTTCTCTTCTATACTTCGAAATCCACTATTCAGTCCTTCATAAGAACTAGGTTAGCCCTATTACGCCCACTAACCTTCAACAGTCCCTAGTTAGACCTCATCACGTGCTAGATTACCCGTTTTGGGCCTTATGTAGTCTTCTTAAAACCCTTATTCAAAGCCCAATGCGAGCTAGATTACCTCTGTCCCTTCTTATATATCTTTGAACAGCCCTTATTCAGCCCCCAATGAGGATAGATTAGCCCCCTTTGTCTAAGC
Organism: Eriocheir sinensis; assembly: GCF_024679095.1. Lineage (NCBI taxonomy): Eukaryota > Metazoa > Arthropoda > Malacostraca > Decapoda > Varunidae > Eriocheir > Eriocheir sinensis. The sequence goes on from NC_066524.1 coordinate 21,254,651, forward strand.
TATCTTTCATTGACTAATACCCAGACCCTGAAACGCCTATACAATTCGTAGCCCACTCAGCCTCTACCCAGTCCATTTAGCCCCATTCAGCTTTTTCTTACACCAATCAGACCCTATTTAGCCCTTTTCAAGTCCCCAAACATCCCTTGTAGCTCTTCTTTATCCCAAGCAGCCCCCAAACAGCCCCCTATCAGTTCTTTCCCAGCCCAGTCAGCCCCCGCAGCCCACACCGGTCGGCCCTAAAACTCCCCCTTCCACCGAGTCATCCAAGAAGTCGTAAAGTTAAAACCCCAACAGGTGGACTTATTTTAATTGGATCAAGTTTTCCTTCGCTCACTCGCCTCGTCTGGTAAAAAATTGGGCACCTGAACTCCATAAAAACTTGCCGCATAAAATAGTCAGTTGTTGCTGGTCCGTCGATCCGTCACTGTCTGGGATGAGTTTGCGTTCGTGTGTTTTGGGTTTTGGGAAGCTGTGGAGTTGTCTGTTTGGGATTGATGTTTTTCTCTTGTATATCATTCTGTTTACCTGTTTTTGCCTCCCTTCATCCCTGTTTTTCCTTTCTTTTTTTGTCTTTTCATTTGTGTCCACTTGTTTTCACTCTTGGGTTTTTTTATCAGCTTCGTTTTCTTCCTTCTCTCCTTTGTTTTGTTTAAGTAAGTTCTTGTTTTTGTGTTTCTCTTCTTTTTTTCATCTTTTTATCCTCTTCCTCCTTTTCTTCTCTTCTTTTATCCTAATTTATTTTCCTCCCCTCACATCACCCTTCCCTTCCCTTCCCTTCTCCCTCTTTCGTATTCCTCCCTTCACCTTCCCTTCACTCTCCCTTGTTTTGTTTAAGTAAGTTCTTGTTTTTGTGGGTTTTTTTCATCTTTTTATCCTCTTCCTCCTTTTCTTCTCTTCTTTTATCCCAATTTATTTTCCTCCCTTCCCTTCCCTTCTCCCTTTTCATATTCCCCCTTCACCTTCCCTTCACTCTCCCTTTCTCTCCCTCTCCCTATCTCTTTCACCATCTCCATTGTTTCTCGGCTCCTAGTTAATGCCCATTGCTTCTCCTCTCTCTCTCTCTATCTCCCTTCATCTCCTACCCATTCATCTCCCCTTCCCTCCCTTCACCCTACCCATATCTCCTGAGCTACCATACATGTACCATACCATACCCTTACCCTACTTTACCATAGCATAGCATAGCATTACCATAGCATACCCTTACCCTACCTTACCATAGAATAGTATTAGCATAGCATACCACACCACTATCACCACCACCATCACCACCACCAGCTAGGTTTAAGTGGGTGAAAGGAAGGTTCTGACTCCCCCATCATCACCATATCACCATTTTCATCACCATACATCCATCACCACCACCTCAGTACCACGTGATCACCACCTCATCACCAATTTCAACACCGCTTTCAACACCACCCATTCACCACCCATCACCACTACCCACTTTCGCTATACCACCACCACACAATGACCCCATCACCACCACCACCACCACCACCTCACACCTGGCGTACCTATTAATCGATGTACCCACACAGGTGATACATCTTAATTAGCACCTGCCCTCCTCAAGCCAAGCAGGTGTTCGTCTGTCCCCGTGTTAATGTGTCTGCTGTTGTTTGTTCTTCCTTTGTGTTTCTTTGTGTTTCTTTGTGATTAGAAGTGACTGTGTGTGAGTACGTGCGTGGATTAGCGGTTGACGAGAACGCGTTGCACCTCCTCGTTGAGCCCTGAACGCTATAGAGAGATCTTTCGTTAATCATTAGAGTGCGTTGAGGTGTGTTTGTGCATAGTGATGATGTTGAGATTGATAATTTGGGTTTAATGAAGGATTGGAATATATATGTTTGTATGAGATTTAATGGTGAGGTTAGTGTGTGTGTGTGTGTGTGTGTGTGTGTTAATAGATCAGATACAAGGTAGTTATAGTAAATTAGTTATAGAAAATTAGTTATAGAAGTAGTAGTAGTAGTAGTAGTAGTAGTAGTAGTAGTAGTAGTAGAAGCAATTAGCGTGATAGCCAGAGTGTCAGAAGTAGTAGTAGCAGTAATGAAGTGTTAAGCAGGAGCGATAGCAGAGTGGTAGTAGTAGTAGTAGTAGCGATAGTAGCAGTGGTAGTACTTATGTTAGCGCTGATAATGAGAAGTAGTAGAAGTCATTTGTGGTGTAGTAGCGATAACAGGCATGATAGCAGACATGATGTAGCAGTAGCAGCAGCAGTAGTAGTAGTAGTAGTAGTAGTAGCAGTAGTAGTAGAATTGAACATAATCTTAATCACTCGTAGAAGCAAGACTCTCAAGGTTAAAAAAAAAGAACAACAGAAAAATGAAGCAAACGAAAGACAGGGGAAGGAAATCATGTCACCATCAACACCATCAGCCTATAACGCAATCCAGCCTCGTGATAGTCGCCTTACGCCCACACATTACTCATGCAAATGTTCCGATCACACCCGGCCGGGATGGAGACTGAGGGGGGTACTTAAGAGTCTGGGCACGGAGGAGGAGGAGGAGGAGGAGGAGGAGGAGCTCAGGGTCATAGCAAGAAGGTCGTTTTGGGAGTACTCGTGTTTGTGTGTGTGTCTTTGTGTGTGTGTGTGTGTGTGTGTGTGTGTGTGTGTGTCCTTGTTAGTTAGGATAGGAGGGAGGGAATGCGTGTGGGAGAGCTCTTTGTAATAGTAGTAGTAGTAGTAGTAGTAGTAGTAGTAGTAGTAGTAATAGTAGTAGTAGTAGTAGTAGTAGTAGTAGTAGTAGTCTCTCTTTTTCTCTATCCCCCCCTCTCTCTCTCATCCTCTCCCTCCCTCTCACCCCCTTCTCTCTCTCCCCCTCTCCCTCCCCCTCCCCAGCATTAGTCACAAAGATGGTAGGCTCGCCCTTGTTTGGCTCATAATAACACGGACCAGCGCAGCCCATCCGTCTGTGCCCTGTTTGTGCCGTCCCGTGGCCAGGATCCGACCTTGCGCGGCACCCGAGAGCTCCAGGGACGGTTAGTAGGGGAAAAGAGGCGATTCTGAGCTACTGAAGGCCTTGGTAGTAGGAGTGTAGGTTAGGTTGTGTGTAGGTTGTGTTTGAGTGCTGTATAGGGAAAGAAATGGGGACAAATTGAATAGGAATGAAGGAAGGAATGATTAGGTTAGGAGAGTGAGGGAGGGAAGGGAAGGGAAGGGTAGAGAGGAATGGATGTTAAGGAAGAAGAGGATTAAGAAGAAATGGAAAAAATGAGGAAAAATATTACACAGAAGAACTTACAAAAACAAAAGAAAGAAAAGAAGGTAGAGAATAACAAGAGAGAGAGGGAGATAGAGAGAAGGTAATGGTTTAAATAGACAGACAGATAGATAGATAGATAGATAGATAGATAGATAGATAGATAGATAGATAGATAAAACCAAAGCCTAAAAATGGGAGAAAACGAGAAAGCAAAAAAAAAGGAAAACATTAAAGATAGACTTATAGAAAAAAGTTTGTGTATGTGTGTTTGTGTATGTGTGTGTGAACAGGATAAAAGAGGGAATCCCGCCCCCTTTAACCCCCCCAAAAAAAGGCTCTTCTCCCACACACACGCACGCACGCACGAACACCCCCACTCCCATCTCCCCCCCCTCCCTCCCCGTCTCACACAGAAGCTAAGGACCCCAAAGTATACGTTTCAGCGGCTCACAAGCGTTCCATGCAAACGGGCCTTCATACATCAAGGTTTCTTCAGCAAATGCGGCCATCAAGCAAATTCTAGGCCCGGCCGATGATAATACGACTCACTCCCGACGCTAATGCTCCTGCTTGAATGCCGACGCCGGTGTAACGTTGCCAGATTGTCGTACTTTGCCCTTGGTGTCTATCTATTACCTTCTCTCTCCCTCTTTTGCTATTTTCTTCCTTCAATTCTTTCTTTTGTGTTGATAAGTTCTTCTGTGTATTATTTTCCCTCATTTTTTTTTCATCTCTTCTTAATCCTCTTCTTCCTTAACATCCTTTCTTCTCTACCCTTCGTTTCCCTTCCCTCCCTCACTCTCCCATCCTAATCTTTCCTTTCCGACCCCAAAACTGCCTCCATGACCCTAATAACCGCCTTCATATATAGTTATCGTTGAAATGGTTAATTATTGGTTCTTTTGGCAATAGCTATGGCTCAGAAACAGGTAAATTCGAGGCTCTGAGTGCGATAATATGGCAACGATGCGCAGGTGTTGCCGTGAAAGTGTGTAGGTCAAGGGTGTTTTTTTCAATGCTTCCAGTTAAGTGTCGCTATAAACATGGTCCGCCCACGCGCAATATTTATTTATTTATTTATTTATTTACTTACTTATTACAGGAAGGGAGGATGTTTTTAAGGCTTCCAGTTCAGTGTCGCTATAAACATGGTCCGCCCACGCGCATTATTTATTTATTTATTTATTCACCTATTACAGGAAGGGAGGATGTTTTTAAGGGTTCCAGTTCAGTGTCGCTATAAACATGGTCCGCCCACGCGCTTTATTTATATATTTATTTATTAATTTATTTACTTATTACAGGAAGGGAGGATGTTTTTAAGGCTTCCATTTCAGTGTCGCTATAAACATGGTCTGCCCACGCGCTTTATTTATATATTTATTTATTAATTTATTTACTGATTACACGAAGGGAGGATGTTTTTAAAGCTTCCAGTTAAGTGTTGCTAAAAAATGATGTCTGCCCACGAACTATTTTTTTTTATTTCTTTATTTTTTTTTACGGGAAGGGAAGCAGCTCAAGGGCATAATAAAAAGTGTAGAGAAAAACAAGCCCGCTCAACGCTGCTTCTAAATATTGCTTGATAATAACACTCATTTCTGGCCACTGTTAAGCTTCGAAAGAGAACTCCAAGTAAGGTCATGAGTGTGCAGGTGAAGGTAGGTAGGCCGTCACACCTGCTCATAACACCTGGTTGGCTTAGGAAGACAGGCCGTGTGGTTAGCGAGGACCTCGGTTCGAGCCCCACCGATGCAGACTGATTTTGCAACCATCCCCAACTTAAACTATAGAAATGGAACTGAAGAAATATAAAAACGAAGGAAGGAAAAAAGGAAAATACACCAAGAGGAAAATTTTAATATACTACAAAATGGGGAACTTCAGAAACGCAAGAGAGAGAGAGAGAGAGAGAGAGAGAGAGAGAGAGAGAGAGAGAGAGAGAGAGAGAGAGAGAGAGAGAGAGAGAGAGAGAGAGAGAGAGAGAGAGACGGGGAAAGCCTCAATCACACGGCGTTGGAGAAGGAACAGAAGACGAGTGAGAGAAATAATAAAGAGAGAGAGAGAGAGAGAGAGAGAGAGAGAGAGAGAGAGAGAGAGAGAGAGAGAGAGAGAGAGAGAGAGAGAGAGAGAGAGAGAGAGAGAGAGAGAGAGAGAGAGAATAAGGAAAAGGAAAATACAGATAATGGATACAGGTAATACCCTTCATACCTGCGTCGGTACCTTGATCAACCCTTCCCTTATCAAAACACATCACTCATTACCAATTATGAAACAACAAAACAACCACGACAACCATCTACACAACCACTTTTTGCCGTCACCGTATATTCCACATACCTCGCTTCCAATCACTTCCTTCCCCCCCTCTATTTGCGCCGCCCTAATGCTAACAGGGATCAGTAATAAGCTCGATTCGCTCCATTACCTTTAACCCATATAAGTAGTTCATAAAAAGCAGATACTGTTAGAGTAGATCGCAAGGGAATGGAAGAATTTGTAGTATGATGGGACGCTGGTCACTCCCTTGGGCCAGGTATAAGGAGGTGTATATAGGACATGGGAGAACTTGTGGAAGGGAATGGATGGTAAGCGAAGGTGAGGTTTAGGAGGAGGGAGATGATGGTGGCTTGTGACTCTAAGCATAACGAACAAGAAAGGAAAAGAGAAGCAAGGAAAGAAGGAAGGAAGAACTTGTGTTATGGGAAGGAAATGGAAGGTGAGATGGAGGAGGAGGAGGAGGAGGAGGAGGAGGAGGAGAGAGTTGGTGAGTTCTGACCCCACGAACAAAAAAAAAAAAAGAGAAAAAAATAATGAAAAAATAACCAAGATTGCAAAAATGAAGGAAAATGAGAATGCAAAAAAAAAAAGTATTAAAAATGTAGTTATGGAGAATAATATGTATGTGTGTGTGTGAGAGAGAGAAGGAAAAGAAGAAAAAGAAGAAGAAGAGAAATAGAAGAAAGAAGAAAAGCATAGAGAAAGAGAACAAGGGGAGATTAGATAAAGTTTAAAGGGAAAAGGAAGGAAGAATGAAAGCTAACTTCACCCCCTTAAATACCCCCTCCCCCTCCCCCCCACACACTCCCACATGAACCAGGTAAGACAGGTAACGAGAAGGCAAGGTGACGGTCCCTTCAAGCCTCCCTCCGCCGACTTAATGCGTTCACATTTCTACAAAACGATCCGGGTTCTCAACGGGAGTTTTTAGGAGACAGCGCGGGTCGGTATGACGAGTCTGAGGGTTGCCATCTGACCGCTAACAAGGACTCATTAAGACCTCCCATTTGTTCCCTTCACGGCGCGGAGTCCAATCGTGTCTGTTTTTTGTTTTTTTTGTGTGGATCGTGGGAGTGACGGAGCGAGGGACGTGCGTGGGGGAAGGAAGGAAATGGAGTCGTAAGGGAAAGATAATGGAGAAGGAAAATGAGTTGAGGAATGAGAGAACGGAATGGTGTTGTAAGGGAAGATTATACAGATTAAGAAGACGAAGATAGGGATAGAGGAATGGACTGGAGTTGAGTGAGTGAGAGAAAGGTAATGAAGATATGGAGGAGTAAAAGAATTAATGAAGAACAAGCCGAGGAGGAAAAGGACTTAAGACCACAGTAGCAAGGACCTTCGAAGTCAAGCCTAACTGAAGATTTCTTGACTTCGAAGTAACGGGAACAGGACAGCGAAGAAAAGGAGAAGGGAAGGGAAAGGAAAGGAAGCAAACATTAACGACACCTGAGGACTTAGACCACACAATGAAAAGAGAAACATCGAAGTTAAACCCAACTGAAGAAACCTCGACTTCGAAGTACCGGGAACAGGCCAACGAAGAAAAGGCGAAGAGAAGGGAAAGGAAAACAAGCATTAACGACACCTGAGGAAGAACAGACCAAGAAGGGAAAGAAGAAAAACATCGAACTCAAACCCAACTGAAGAAACCTCGACTTCGAAGTACCGGGAACAGGCCAACGAAGAATAGGAGAAGAGATCTGAAATGAAAACAATCATTAAAGACACCTGAGGAAGAACAGACCAAGAAGGGAAAGAAGAAAAACATCGAACTCAAACCCAACTGAAGAAACCTCGACTTCGAAGTACCGGGAACAGGCCAACGAAGAAAAGGAGAAGAGAAGGGAAAGGAAAACAAGCATTAACGACACCTGAGGAAGAACAGACCAAGAAGGGAAAGAAGAAAAACATCGAACTCAAACCCAACTGAAGAAACCTCGACTTCGAAGTACCGGGAACAGGACAACGAAGAAAAGGCGAAGAGAAGGGAAAGGAAAACAAGCATTAACGACACCTGAGGAAGAACAGACCAAGAAGGGAAAGAAGAAGGACATCGAACTCAATCCCCAACTGAAGAAACCCTGACTTCGAAGTAACAGGACAGCAAGCACAAGGAGAGGAGAAGGGAAAGGAAAGCCATCAAGCAGACAACCACACAACCAACCTCCCACCTGACCCTCTTAACCTTCGGCCCTAACCTGTAACCTGTAGTGCTTGCTTTTCCCGGGTAGGTCGCAAGCCTTTTAGCCTGCCTCACCTTCTCTTGGGTTACCTGGAGAAGGCTGAGAGGACCACCTGCAACCTGCCCCCGCCCCCCACCGAGACAGGCCATCAGCTTTTACAACTCCACTTTACGATGATTTGATTAGAGAGAGAGAGAGAGAGAGAGAGAGAGAGAGAGAGAGAGAGAGAGAGAGAGAGAGAGAGAGAGAGAGAGAGAGAGAGAGAGAGAGAGAGAGAGAGAGAGAGAGAGAGAGAGAGAGAGAGAGAGCGCACCATGTCCCGGCGTTTTAAGAGTCATATATCATTATTTTATCTCCTTTTCTCTTTGGGTCGTCCGTCTCGTCCGCTTCATTGCGCTGCGGACACGGACGGGAAGGCGGTCGAGGCGCCTTTGTATAAATATATCAACGGTGTCTGCCTGCTGAGTTAATAGGCAAGGGGGGAGGGGGGGAGGGGAAAGAGGAGGAGGAGAAGGAGTTGGGTTGATGGTGGTTAGAGGAGGTTGTGAGGTTGGTTGGTTGATTGGTTTTTGGGTTGGGGAAGGGTTGAGGGGGTGGTTAGGTAGTAGGGGGCAATGTGGGGGGTTTGGTTGAGTGGATAAGTTTCGGTTGACGGTGTTGAGAAGGGGGTTGTGGATTTGGTTGGTGGTGGGTTGAGGGTTGGAAGGATTGAGAGGATGGGAGAGGAGTGGGGGGCAAAGAGTGGTGTCTGGTTGAGTAGCAGAAGAATTGGGTTGACGATGGTTAGAATTTGGTTGTGGCTAGGTGGAGCTAACACACACATTTGATAAGGCTTTCATAGAGATTGCTGTGTTAGTATTTTTATGGGTAGAGCTTGTTGTGTTAGTATTTCCATGGGTAGAGATTGCTGTGTTAGTATTTCCATGGGTAGAGGTTGCTGTGTTAGTATTTCCATGGGTAGAGGTTGTTGTGTTAGTATTGCCATGGGTAGAGGTTGCTGTGTTAGTATTTCCATGGGTAGAGGTTGTTGTGTTAGTATTTCCATGGGTAGAGATTGCTGTGTTAGTATTTCCATGGGTAGAGATTGCTGTGTTAGTATTTCCATGGGTAGAGGTTGCTGTGTTAGTATTTCCATGGGTAGAGGTTGCTGTGTTAGTATTTCCATGGGTATAAGTTACCGTGTTAGTATTTCCATGGGTAGAGGTTGTTGTGGGCGTTTCTCTGGGTAGTTTTATGAACCTGGTGATAGTCTGACAAGGCTTCTGTACCGTGAACGTGGAACACACTCATGGGAACCCGACTAACCTCCTTGATGGCTTTCAGAAATGTTAGTTATAAGAGCCGAAAGCATCTTAAAATAGGGAGTTCAATGCTACTACCAAAGCACAAGCCCTTCTACTTAACATCCTCAAACACATGACTTACCACACACAACATAGTCTTTGATTCCATGGGCTTCTACTGATCTCCATTTTGGTCTTTGGAAATGTTAGTTGTGAGATTCGAAAGCGTCTTAGTACAACCCCCACGGCGTAACCTTTCAACACATACACACTTAACACCCTCCAACACACCACACACACACACACACACACACACAAGCTCCCTGGTCCCTCAGCCTACGATACCATCAAGTCAATTCAATCCTCAATTACTCACTTCTATCGCGGCATCATCACGTTCGGAGATTAAGAGGAGATACAATAAACACCGAAAGTTACTAAGTGCGCGCTGTTGGTAGCCACGCGGGGAGGTCTCGACGAAAGAAAATGAGAGGCTGAGTAGAATTGAAGAGGATGCTGGGGGGATCGAGGGATGCTGAAAGGGGATCGGGTGAGAGAGGAAGAGGAGGAACACAAAGGAACACAAAGGAAGAACAAACAACAGCAGACCTGCTGGTCCTTTCGAGGTTGTTTGTGACAAGCTACACTAACTATCTAATCAAAGGTGGAAGATGAAGGACAGCAAAGGCGAAGGTAGTTTAGGGAATTGTAAGGTACTAAGAAAGGCAGAAAAGGGATAAGGGATTGAAGAGGATGCTGGGGGATCGAGGGATGCTGAAAGGGGATCGGGTGAGAGAGGAAGAGAAGGAGACGGTAGTTTTGGGAATTGTAAGGTACTAAGAAAGGCAGAAAAGGGATAAGGGATTGAAGAGGATGCTGGGGGATCGAGGGATGCTGAAAGGGGATCGGGTGAGAGAGGAAGAGGAGAAGGTAGTTTAGGGAATTGAAAGGTACTCAGAAAGGCAGAAAAGGGATAAGGGATTGAAGAGGATGCTGGGGTATCGAAGTATGCTGAGAAGGGATCCGGAGATTGAAGTCGATATAGTTAGGGAATTGAAAGCCTGAGAGTAAAGACATAAGGGAGTTAAATGAAGCTAAAGAGGATTGAAAAGGAGGACTAGGAAGGGATTGAATGAGGTTTGAAGAGAATTGAGGAGAGGAGAGATAGGATTAAGTGATTAGGAATATGATTTTAGAAGAAAGAACAAGAAATAGAAGAAAAAGAGGATAGAAAAGGCGGACTAGGAAGGAACTGGATCAGGTTTGAATAGGATTGCGGAGAGGAGATATAGGATTAAGTTAATAGGGATGTGATTTTAGAGAATAGAACGAGAAATAGAAGATAAAAAGGAGAGAAAACGAGATAAAAGGAAGATGGGGTGAAATTTGAAGAGAATGGGAAGGGGAGAAAGAGAAAGGAGAGACAGAGAAGAGGGTCAGGGAGAAGGGAGAGGAGGAGGAAGGCGAGAAGGAGGGTGAGGGAGGAGAGGAAGAAGGAGAGAGAGAGAGAGAGAGAGAGAGAGAGAGAGAGAGAGAGAGAGAGAGAGAGAGAGAGAGAGAGAGAGAGAGAGAGAGAGAGAGAGAGAGAGAGAGAGAGAGAGAGAGAGAGAGAGAGAGAGAGAGAGAGAGAGAGAGAGAGAGAGAGAGAGAGAGAGAGAGAGAGAGAGAGAGAGAGAGAGAGAGAGAGAGAGAGAGAGAGAGAGAGAGAGAGAGAGAGAGAGAGAGAGAGAGAGAAGGAGGGCAGCTTGTGTTTAGCCCGGGCAGTCAAATCGAGTTCAAACTATCATCAGTTTTGGCTTAAGTGGCGATGTCCGCGTCGTGATCTCGCGTGTAGCTTCTGATAGCTTAATGGACTGATGCCACACACTACTCGATCCTCCTCCTTCTCCTCTTGATCCTCCTTCTGATCCTCCTTCTGATCCTCCTTCTTTTTCATCAATACTATAGTGTTTTTTATCTATTTATCTATCATCATCTTTTTTTTCATCGCCTTTTTCTTTGTTATTTCTCTAACTCGTCTTCTGTTCCTTCTCCAACGTCGTGTGATTGAGGCTTTCCCTGTCTCTCTCTGTCTCGCCTCCGTATCTGCTTTCTCTCTCTCTCTCTCTCTCTCTCTCTCTCTCTCTCTCTCTCTCTCTCTCTCTCTCTGTACCTTTATTAAACCAATTTTCTCACCTCACGACTCACCTGCATCCCTTCCCTTACCTCTTGCTCCATACCTGACCTACCTGGCTCGTCCTATCGCCCACCTGTACCTTATCGAGCTCATTAGTGGACACCTGCGCCTTCCAATACCTTTAAGAGGCATCGGGTAGCACAGGGAGGCGGTCAGAAGGGGATTGAAGAGTACTAAGATCAGAGGCGGTATAGAGCGTTAGATAAGGAAGATTAAGTAACTGATTGCATGGTATTAGAGAAGGTAACGAAAGGGAGGGACGTCACTTCACCTTCCAATGACAACACGCGTTCATCTCCCAGTTACCCAAATTGACACTCGGCACAGGTGACAAAACGCAGGTAATCAGTGTACTTAGGCCCGCCTTATTATCCAGGTGAAGGAGGCAAGGGGTGGTCACATTACTTATATATGACATCGTGTGTGAGGCGTGTCATTACCCAGGCAGTAGAGGTACTGACGGTCGGTATATGAAGGGGAGTTAAGCCGGTGAGGAGGGAGAAAGGATGACGCCATTATCCGTAAGTGACATAACCCAATCACACAGGTAGCGAGTCAGGTTGATCAAGTAGTTAGGTGATTAGAAAGTGAAGGAGAGAAAAGAAAAGTTACATTAGGTACAAATCAGGTTTTTTTCTCTCTTCTTTACATTTCGTCTGGTGGTCGGTTCCAATTCGCTATGGCGCGGGCAGGTGTGTGTTTATAGTGGCGAAGGCGAAGGAGAGAGTGCCAAGGGCGGGTGTCACATTACCTACAAATGCTATCGGGCGGGCGAGGTGTCGGGCGATAAATCTGCGTGGCGATCTGTTGGCGTGAGAAATCGGCGCATATGTTTGCCTTTCTACGTGTGACTGTGTGTTTAGGTTGACCCCGATGGCTCCCGGTGGCTCCCGATGGCTCCCGGTTACCCGCGATTGATTAGGGTCTTTTACAGGTGGTGCGGACGTGTTGCCAACCTGTTGATCGCCTCTGTTTGTCACCTGCTTCTCTTTTCTCTCTCTCTCTCTGTCTGTCTTTCCCTTCCTCTTCCTTTCTCTCTCTCCCTTTTATTTGCTTGATTCTCCCCCTCTCCTCCTCCTCTCTCTCTCTCTCCCTCTCTCCCTCTCTCTCTCTCTCTCTCTCAGTGCGTGCGGCCAAAGTCTTCCATTACCTCCCTTTGTAATAACGCGCCTTCATCATGGGCTCATCAGGTGCAGTCCGGTGTTCTTGAGGCAGTGAAGAAGTGTGTGCAGTTACCCCTTGACATGGTGCTTCCTCCTCGCTCTTTCTTCTCTTTGTTTCTCTGTATCTCTCTCTTTCTTCCTCTCCTGAACTTTCCTCCACGCCCGATTGTCTCCTCTCTCTCCTCCATTTTCCTTGTTTTTCGCTCCTTTTCTCTCCCTCTTTATTTTCCTTTATTTATCTCATTGTTTTCTTTTCTAGCGTCGTTTTCTTTCCTTTCCTCCTCTTTGTGCTTCTCCTCCTCCTCCTTTATTTAGTAGTACTCTTATTTATATTATTATTTTCTTATTTCTTTCTGTTGCCTGACATTCCACGTTTCATGAGTTTACCCTTGACTCCTCCTCCTCCTCCTCCTTCTCTTCTCTCTCCTTCTCTGTGTCTGTCTCTCGTCTTCTCTCTCTTTTCTCTTCCCTTTTCTGTATTTCATCTCATTGCCCTTTCACCTTCTCCGTTCCCTTCTTCTTTCTCTTCTTCTTTTTATCTCTATTTCTTCTTCCCTCACACACGTACCCCCTTATCCCCTACCCTCCCCCCACACACTCTCCACCTGACGTGTTCCCTGACAAGCAGCAAATTGACACCGTTTTTTGGAGCGGGTGAGCGCTGGGCGAGGGCGTGGCGGTCAGGGATCAACCTCACTCGCTTCTTGTAGGACAGGAACCCTCGCGGCCTCCATCCTTCTGCGCGTCCCAAGAAGGATACCCACAAGGCCCCACCTGCAAAGGATACCTGCTGGGGTCCTGCTGTGCCGCTTGCTCCTTCTATAAGCGTGTGAGAGGGATACAAGACCTGCTTTCACTGGGTTATGTGTCACTGGTGGTTTGGGGTTCCCGAGGGGAGGTTTTGGGGCCACTGATGTTCTTGTTTGTTAAGTGTTTGGGGTGTTTGTGATCGGCCTTATCTGTTTGTTTGATCTCCTCTTAACTTACCTTTCTCCTCTTATCTTCCTCCACCTCCTCCTCCTCCTCCTCCTCCTCCTTGCTCTTCTTTTTCCTTTTTCTTTCTCTTCCAATTCACACATTATCTTTCCTAGTGCTCTTTTTTTTTTAATATCACATATAATGAAATGATAACTGTAATTTCTCTCTTCCAAATTTTCTTTCTCTTTTTATCTCCCTCTCTCTATCCTTCTTCTTTCTTTGTTTTCTCTCCTTCATCTACATAATATTATCTTCTTGCGATCTTCAATATTTTTCTTCTTTTTTAGTGGAGAGGAAAATGGCGTAAGTATGCCTTCGTTCCACTTCTTAATTTTCCTTCTCTCTCCGTCTTCCTCCGCCAGTAATGATATTGGTGGGTTTTGTGGCCACTCCGCTCTCCTGCGTGTCTGTTATGGGCTTATCTCTTTGTTTATCCACGACGCTATATACAAAACTAGTCTAGGCTATCGTGTTATCAATGACTGTAGTGGTTTTGTACATCAGGAAGAATTACCAGTGTTTATATTGCTGTTTTTTGTTGCTACTCCGCTTCTAGTCTGCTAAAAGTCCGCTGATCTGTTTCTTTATCTGCATTCTATTCACTAAAGGGTGTCTGAGTTATCGTGTTGTCCTTAATTCTAGTGGTTTTGGACATCAGGAAAAAATAGCATAGGAGATATTGCTGGATTTTGTGAGGTGGTGTGAGGCTGTGAATGACGTCTAGTGTAGGAGGAGTAAATCATGCAAGAGAGAATGATTTAGTGGAGACAGAAGGCGAAAGGAGGGAGAGAAAGAAGGAAAGGAGAGAGAGAGAGACGGAAGGGGAGAGAGGGATGGAGGGAGAGAAGGAACGGAAGACAAGGTGAAGGGAGAGGTAGAGGGAATGTAAAAGAAGAAAGAATTGATGTTTGTGAAGATGGAGAAGGGGAAGAAAAAGGGGAGGGAGGAAGGGGAGGAGGGGAGAGGAGGAAAAGAAAAGGGGGGAGAGGAAGAGGAGAGAAAAAGGGGGGGAGGGGGAGGTAGGTGGCCTTCAAATGTCACTTATAAGGAGATGCGGGAAGCTGCTACTACTACTACTACTACTACTACTACTACTACCACTACTACTACGTGAGAGAGAGAGAGAGAGAGAGAGAGAGAGAGAGAGAGAGAGAGAGAGAGAGAGAGAGAGAGAGAGAGAGAGAGAGAGAGAGAGAGAGAGAGATAACTGCATACATTAATCAAACACTTGTCTGATCGGCTTTGGAGGAGGAGGAGGAGGAGGAGGAGGAGGAGGAGGAGGAGGAAGAAGAAGAAGAAGAAGGTGATAATTTATGTGTGGATGTTTGAGAGCTTCTGTGTGTGTGTGTGTGTGTGTGTGTGTGTGTGTGTGTGTGTGTGTGTGTGTGTGTGTTTTAGCCCCGGCCTTGTCCACTTCCTTATATAAACGAGCGAACAGTTAATTAAAAAAACGAGCAGGTGAAGGAAGACATGAATTATACGAGAATTAGACCAGAATCCATTAAGACGAAGAAGAAGAAGAAGAAGAAGAAGAAGAAGAAGAAGAAGAAGAATTAAACGAAAATTAGACCAGAATCCATTAAGACGAAGAAGAAGAAGAAGAAGAAGAAGAAGAAGAAGAATTAAACGAAAATTAGACCAGAATCCATTAAGATGAAGAAGAAGAAGATGAAGAAGAAAAAGAAGAAGAAGAAGAAGAATTAGACGAGAATTAGACCAGAATCCATTAAGACGAAGAAGACGACGAAGAAGAAGAAGAAAAAGAAGAATAGGAATAGAAAGGTATTAAGAAAAAGATTTATACGAGAATTAAACAAGTATACCTTAAGACGTGGACAGGAAAACGAAAGAGAAGAAGAAGAAGAAGAAGAAAAAGAAGAAGAAGAAGAAGAAGAAAGAAAAAAGAAAAAGCATTATAACCTGAACTATAATCCATTAAAACATAGACAGCAAAAAAAAAAAAAGCAAAAGAATAAAGAAAATGCATTAATGATGATAAAATGATGGAGAAAAACAGAGATAAAAAATAAAAATAAAACAAGTAGAGAAGTAAGAAAGATTTAAAATGCCCAAAAATGGTGTTGTCTTCATCTACCACCACCACCACCATCACCACCACCGCCACCACCGCCTTTCTCTTATTACATGAAACGTCAGTCTGGTGTAGAGAAATGAGGGAATTAGAATATATATAAAAGGAGGTAATCTTGAGGAATCTAATAGCTTTTTTTCTTCAGAGGTGACGTTCATTCACTTATCTGATGTACTTGCTTTCACTACTAACCTCAACTTCCTTCTAATAATTGCCTTGGCGAAATAGCGTCTTAGGGGAACAAGGGCGAAGTCTGTCTATAGGTGGCGTTGTCTTCATTGAACTAACACTACCATAGCTTAGTTTACCTCCCTCCACACAAACGAATCGAACATACTCACACACAGCACGCCGAGGGTATTGTAAAGGTGCCCGACAAACAACAACTACACCAGAACAAGTAACGAACCTACATCATACAACTCTTCACTCCTTCTGTCTTTCCTTCTCCCGCACCTGTACCCTCGCCACTAACCCACTTCCTCTTCTTCCTATAGATTATAAAAAAACGCTACTGTTACACCAAAACCAACAACAACACTTTATTTCCTTCTTATGTAGCTTGTAAACAATGTCAACCTCAACTTCAGTCATAAGGTAATAACTACTACTACTACCCATAGATGGTCTACCGCTACTACTACTACTACTACTACTACTACTACCACCAGCATCTCCCTTCCTTATACAACACGACAAGGGGAGTAATCAATCTCTCCCAGCATCCAACCGCAGTATTTAATAAACCGCCCTTCAGAAATAGACCAGCCACCCGTAGTACAGTGTTTAGGGGCGAGGGGCGGCACGGGGCGTTAGGCAAATGGCTATATTCAACGAGGCGGAGTAAAGAGAAGCTTAGCGGTGATCTCGTACGGAGTGATGGGGTGCGGGGCCATCTAGGGCATAATATGAGGCCCCATTAATGAAGTCCGTAACGCCGCTCCATCTTAATACATCTCAATGACCCATGACCTCATTTGCATCTGATTAGCGCGTGGAAGCTGCGTGTGAGAGGTGCGACCCGTGCTACTGAGGGTGCGCGGGGAAGGTGAAGAGTGAATGGAGAGGAGGAAGAGAAGGATTAGCGTGTTGAAGGAAGGTGAAGAGTGAATGGAAAGGAGGAAGAGGAGGAGGAAGAGAAGGATATGGATGTTGAAGGAAGGTGAAGAGTGAATGGAGAGGAGGAATAGAAGGAAATTCATGTTGAAGGAAAGGAAAGAGGAGAAGAAGAAAGGGATGGAGGGATGCTGGGTACGAGGGAAGGAAAGGGGAGGTAAAGAGGGAGGGGATGAAGGGAAGAGGAGGAAGAGGAGAGGGTGGTGTTAAAGGAAGGGAAAGGGAGAGGAAAGACTGAATATGAGAATTGAATGCTAGCTAAGGGAAAGGAAATGAAGGTGAAGAATGAGAGAAGGGGAAAAAGAGGAAGAGGAGGAGGTTAGCTAAAGGAAAGGAAAGGGAGAGTAAAGAATAAGTGAATGAGAAGATTAGGAGGAGGAGGAGGAGGAGGTGATGTTCGCTAAGAGGGAAAGGGAAGGGAAGGTAAAAAGTGAACGAAGAGGAGGAGGAGGAAGAGGAGGAAAAGGTGAGGAAACGGAGGAAAGACATAAGAAGACAGAGAAGGAGAATAGAAGAAAGGAAGGAAGGATAGGGATAGCAAGATAGACAGGTACAGTACGAGTATAGAAAGGGTCGGAGGGGGATGTACGTCACTCGTCCCTATAACAAGACCCCTACCAGTATATTACAAAGCACCAGAGAACAGGAACATAAGGGAAAGGATATAGTTAGCAGGGAATTAAACTGTTTCTACCGCAAATAACAACGACAGAGGAGGATAGGGGATGGAGAGGAGGATGGGGATTGCAGAATGGACAGGTATAGGTACAGTACGGCTAGGGAGGGTCGCAGAGGAGGCACTAGTACCATCCCAAGGCAGCCAACACCCTCAGTAGCAGCGGCGTTGTGTTGAGTCGTAAGTTTCTCAGCGGCGCCGTGGCCTGGCAGGGAACAGCGGGGACGTTCGACCGCTGCATGACAATGAGTTGAGACCCGCGGGAAACCGGGAAGGAAAGAGAAGGGAAGAACGGAGCGGGGAAGGATTAAGAGAAGGATTAGAAGGAGGAGGAAGAAGGGAAGGAGGTAGGATTAGGAGAGAGAGAGAGAGAGAGAGAGAGAGAGAGAGAGAGAGAGAGAGAGAGAGAGAGAGAGAGAGAGAGAGAGAGAGAGAAGGGAAAGGATAGGAAGGAAGCAGGAAAAGGATTAGAAGAAGGAAGGAGGAGGAGAAGGAGGAATAAAAGGAGATAAAATAGGAAAAAAGAGAGAGGGAAGGGAACAGGGAAAGGAAGAGGAGAAAGAGAAAAGGGAGATAGCATAGGAAAGGGAGACAAAGGAGGAAGCAGAAAAAGGAATAGAAGAATGAATAGAAATAAGTAGAAGAGGAGAAGAGAAAGAAGCGGAGAAAGGATGATAAGGAAGAAGAGGAGGAGGAGAGGAATAAAGAAAAGGAGACCAGATAAGAAAGAAAATGAAAGAAAAGAGAAAGAAAACAAACAAACAAACCACAAACACACACACACAAACAACACATCAATTTACATTAAAAAAAACAAGACAAAAAATAAAATAAAATAAATACGAGAAGCGAATGAAAAAGAAAAAGTTAAATTCAGACACCGACCTTCCATCACGCTAACAATGGGTGAGCACTACCTGTACAACATTTACCTGCAAATTGATTAACCTGTAATAAGGAACGCCAGGTGAGAGAGAGAGAGAGAGAGGGAGAGGGAGAGGGAGATATGGAGAGAGATAGAATAGAAAAGAAGAAGGAAGGAAGGAGAAAATGGGATAGGAGAAGGAAGGGAAGAAAAAAGGAGGAGGAGGAGGAGGAGAAATGATTAGAAGAGAAGGAAATCATAAAGGAAGGAAAGAAGGAGGAGAAAAGAAGCAGAGAGAGAGAGAGAGAGAGAGAGAGAGAGAGAGAGAGAGAGAGTGGAGGGGGTGTGAAGGGGTCAAAGGGTCGCTCATAAACCTTCCTCCTTAGCACCCACGAGGCGATATAAAACAATGAGAGAAATATTGAAGAGAAAAATCATACGTGCGAAATTGATACAGCGCAGAATAAACAAAACAGAAGGGATTGATGATTTGTGTTGAGGATTAGTGTTGACGGAAGGATGATAAGGTGAAGACAGAGAGAAGGGATGATAGAAAAGAAATTCGATGAAGAAATAAAGACGAGAATAATAAGGAAATCACAGAAGAGGTGTAAGAGAAAAGACTTCCCCGCAAAAAGTAAGAAGAGAAATTATGAGAAATATGAAGGAAAAAGAACGAATATTAAGAAAATCACCTAAAAATTAAAGAAAAAAAGGTAAAAAAGTGGATAAGAACAAGAAGGAAAACAAGGAAAATATGAAAAAGGTCGCAGAAAATTTTGGGAAATAAGAGTAGAAAAAAAAACTGAAAATATATGAAAAAATAAATATAGGACAAAAATTCTAACTATAATCTCCTTTTGGCAGAACTTTTCCATTTCACATATATAGAACAAAACACACACACACACACACACACACACACACACACACACACACACACACACACACACACACACACTCTCTCTCTCTCTCTCTCTCTCTCTCTCTCTCTCTCTCTCTCTCTCCTTCCCTTTATAAGACCTGGCTTTCCCTGGACGCCTCACACTCGCGACTCTCAGCCAATATATTTTACCAAGGCGCCTGGGATTGCACGTCCTCCAGCGGCAACCACGTAATTAGAAGCACTTAATGATGATGTATTTCACCTTACGAGTTAATGAAGACCTTAACACGTGGTCCTCCTCCTCCTCCCCGTCTCTCTCTCTCTCTCTCTCTCTCTCTCTCTCTCTCTCTCTCTCTCTCTCTCTCTCTCTCTCTCTCTCTCTCTCTCTCTCTCTCTCTCTCTCTCTCTCTCTCTCTCTCTCTCTCTCTCTCTCTCAGCCAATATATTTTACCTCGCCTGGGATTGCACGTCCTCCAGCGGCAACCATGTAATTAGAAGCACTTAATGATGATGTATTTCACCTTACGAGTTAATGAAGACCTTAACACGTGGTCCTCCTCCTCCTCCCCCTCTCTCTCTCTCTCTCTCTCTCTCTCTGTCTTGGGTAGTGATATTTACAGATTACGAGGATATGCTTTAAATTTACGGTACGATTCTGCTTATAAATCTACATCTCTTTTTTTTCTCTCGTTTTCATCATCATATAAACACATCTCTATATTCTTCTCTTCTTCCTCCTCCTCTTCTTCTTCCTCCTCCTCCTCCTCCTCCTCCTCCTCCTCCTCCTCGTATATATATGAGTTTGATTATACCATTCTAACACGCTTTCTTCTCCACCTCATCCATTTTTCATCTCTCTCTCTCTCTCTCTCTCTCTCTCTCTCTCTCTCTCTCTCTCTCTCTCTCTCTCTCTCTCTCTCTCTCTCTCTCTCTCTCTCTCTCTCTCTCTCTCTCTCTCTCTCTCTCTCTCTCTCTCTCTCTCTCTCTCTCTCTCTCTCTCTCTCTCTCTCTCTCTCTCTCTCTCTCTCTCTTTTCCATCATACAGCCACACCTCTTATTTCTCCTCTTTCTTATTCTCCTCCTCCTCCTCCTCCTCCTCCTCCTCCTCCTCCTCGCTCTTATTATTTATATACGAGGAAAAGTTTAAATATACATGCGTGTGATTATATAATTCTTACACATTGCTCCTTCTCCTCATCCATCTTTCTCTCTCTCTCCCTCTATCTCTCTTTCTCTCTCCTCATCACATAGCACAAGAACATAAGGAGTCTGCAAGAGGACTGTACAAGGCAGCTCCTATGAACATTACCCCACCTAGTGTCAGTGTCCATGAAACTATCTAATCTATTTTCAAATGTGACTATCGTATTGGCACTCACAACACGGCTGCCTGTTCCACTCATCTACCACCCTGTTGGGAAATCAGTATTGGCTTGTGTCCTTGTTGAATCTGAATTTGTCCAGTTGACAGCACGAGGGAAGTTTGGTAAGAATGAAATAAGAATGACCGGAGGAGTACAACGTTGAAGTAAGCCCTTAATCCTTGAATCATTTACCGTGGAGCCGCCTGAGATCATTGTTAGAATTTTAGGCTTAATTGAATACCACTGCGGATTTGAATACCACTGCGACTAGGGCTGTTCAAGAGAGGGAGGGTCAAGCATATTTAAGCAGAAAGTAAAGTCTAAACTGCTTGAATCAATTACCGCGGGGCCTGAGATTATAGTAAGAATTTTAGGTTTATATTTGAATACCATTGCGACTAAGGCTGGTCAAGAGAGGGAGGACCATTACTCAGGGCTTTGCATATTATTAAGAGGGAGGCAGAAAGTAAAGTCTAAACTGCTTGAATCAATTACCGCGGGGCCTGAGATTATATACGGTAAGAATTTTAGGTTTATATTTGAATACCATTGCGACTACGGCTGGATCATTACTCAGGATCATTACTCAGGGTTTAGCATATTATTAAGACGGAGGCAGAAAGCAAAGTCTAAACTGCTTGAATCAATTACCGCGGGGCCGCCTGAGTCACTCGCCCTAATCGGTATTTCACTCATCCCCTTCCTTATTCGTCTGAGTGAATTTGTCCCTTGCATATGTTTCTGGCTAATTCGTATTCCCGCCGTGCGCGCCTCCTCTGAATCATGCCCGCTATTATGCATTTACATGTCCACGATCCTTCTTTATTTGACTTTACGCTTTGTTAGTTGGCCTTTCCCGACGCTTTACGACTCGGGTCTCAATACGTCTCGTCTTTAGAGTCTCCCTTATGGCTCTTCCTTAATGCCTCTACCCCTTAATTCCACCCTTTAATGGCCTCCCCTTAATATCTCCCTCGCCGCAATGCACTCCCCGTCCCCGCCGCAAAAGGGGAGTTGGAGGTTCTTAAGCCACTCCCAACGCACAGGATGGGAGTGATGAGCGTGTGTGTGAGGGGGTGAGGGGGTGCTTGTGTGTGGGGGGGGTGAGGGGGTGCTTGTGTGGGGGGGGTGAGGGGGTGCTTGTGTGTGTGTGTGTGTGTGTGTGTTGGGGGGGGGGGGGAGTATAGGTGCAATGTTTCCTCTCTGTCTTCTTAATATGTCACCTCACACTCGTCTCCCTCTAAGTGTGTCAAGGACCACTCCACGGGCCGTCACTCAAGCAGGGCCGCGCCTCAGCTTCCCGGTGCCTCGGTGCCACCCACAGCCGCCTGCACTCACCACCATGGCGCCCAGACCCTCACACACTCATACCTCCTTCTTGCCCCCCTCCTCACGGCCACCGCGCCATCACCACGCACCCCGTGATGGAACTCCCTGCCTCCCTCACACCCCGGGGCTCAGGTAGCTGCGGTGCACCCTTGCCGCTACTGCCATCCCGTTAGCCTCCCCACACACACCCCACACCCATCAGCACACCCCTCTCATCCTCTGTGTCTCCCCCAAGGGCCAAATCTCCACTGCCGCCCCCCAAACATCCCGGAACACCCCCTCCCTTTATGCATACTCTTCCTAACCCGTTCCTCTCCTCCCCCAGGGGCCAGTTCGCCGTGGTGTACCACTGCCGCCACCGCATCACCGGGGAAGAGTTCGCCGCCAAGTTTTCGTCGCGGTTGCGCCTCGGCGCAGACTGTACGTCGGACATCCTGCACGAGGTCGGCGTGTGCGCGCTGCTGCGGCAGGCGAAGCGCACCATCCAGCTGTCGGAGGTGTTCCGCACCGAGACGGAGCTGGTGCTCGTCATGGAGTAGTGAGTTTTACGCCCCCTTTCTTGTCTGTCAGGGTCTCGTAATGTGTAGAACGGTCCATGTCTCTCTCCCTTCCCTGTTGTTTTGACGCACGGACGCGGCTGCCGGGTGGCCGCGCGTCGCCGCTATCAGGTGTCAGGCAGGTTGTGAACAGCCTCGGACAGGAAGCCTCGACGTGTCATCGGCGCCGCGACATCAGCAGCGGCCGCTACTCTTGCCGCCCGGCCCGTCAGCCGTTAAAACAGACACGAACCCCCGCGCGGCGTCTTTGCCTGTCTGTGTACAAACGTGTTCCCTGGTGTGTGGAGGGGAGGGGGCCAGGGCGCGGTAGGGCGTGGCGGGCGCCGTGTGTGTTCCTCTCAAGCCTGGCATAACATTAGCATACGAGAGACTCTGCGGACGACCCCCGAGCCCATTACTGCCCGCCCCGCCCCGCCCCGCCTCGCCTCTGAGGACCGGCAAATACTGAAAGAGATAGATAAATAGATAGATAGATAGATAGATTGATAGAGAGAGAGAGAAAGAAAAAAAGAAAGTGTTGTTAGGAGAACCAGAAGTAGTGTTAGAGATATTAGAGGTAGTGTTAAGGATGATGCTGAGAGGCTGGGAGAAGAGGAGGAAGAAGAAAAGGAAGAGGAGGAGGAGGAAGGAACAGACTCAAGTACCTGTGTGGGTGGGGGGGTGGGGGGGGGCTGACCGGGGAGGGGGGAGGGGGAGGGAGGTGTAAGACTGGGTGGGCTGTGGGTGTTAATAACTGGATGTGTGTGTGGGGGGGGGGATGAGGGGGCAAGGGGGGGCGTGGCTGACAGGTTTTATTGGCAGGTGTTCGAAACCCTCACCTGTATACAGTAACCGGCCCCTGTTTTCTGGTTAGTGTGTGTGTGTTTGTGTGTTTGAGGAGGCGGGGGGTGGGAGAGGTGGGTGGGAGTACGTGTGTGTGTGTGTGTGTGTGTATGTGTGTGTGTGTGTGTTCTCTATCTCTTCTTCTCTGCTTATCTCTCACTATTTTCCTTCTTTTCCTCCCCTTTTTCTTCTCTCCGTTTTTGTGTATCTTCTTTCTCTCTCTCTTCTTCGTCTCTTCCTTTCTCCTTGTCTCTTCTATCCCTTCTTCATCTTTCCTCACCTCCCTTTACTTCCCTTTCTTTCTCTACCTATCTTTCCCTTCCCTTCCCTTCCCTTCCCTTTCCTACTTCCCAGCATCTCTACTCCTCTCTATTTTATTATTTACCAACTCTCCTCTGTTCCCTTTTCTCTCTCTCTTCCTCTACCCGTTCTTACCTCCCTTCCTTCCCTCCTCCGTCACCTCCCTTCCTCCTCTTCGTCCTCGGGTACAAGAGTAATGGCCGAACAGCCCCACGTTTGACAGCCGCCTCTACCCGACACTCACCACAGCCACACACTGGGCGAGGGAACACGTGTATACCCCGGCCCCTGTGGCACCTCGCTCTCCCCTGTAGGGCGCGGGTCACCGGCCACTCGTCTTCCGTAGAGAGGGACGCAGGAGAGAGAGAGATGTCGCGGCTTTGTAGGGAGAAATCAACCGACCGAGGCAAAATGTTCAATGTCCGCAGAAAGACATTGATGGCTGGCCGATGGGTGGTTCCTAGGCAGAGGGTTGTTATCACGTGTATGAAGGGTGTTTGGGGTGTGTGTGTGTGTGTGTGTGTGTGTGTGTGTGTCCATCTCTGCGTTTTAATAAAAGATCTACGCTAAG
>NC_066524.1:21288512-21303512 GCF_024679095.1 Eriocheir sinensis
CTCTCTCTCTCTCTCTCTCTCTCTCTCTCTCTCTCTCTCTCTCTCTCTCTCTCTCTCTCTCTTCATCCTTCCTCCCCTTCCTGCTCTTCTTCTTCTTCTTCTTCTTCTTCTTCTTCATCTTCTTCTTCTTCTTCTTCTTCTTTATGCTTTTTTCTCTCTCTCCTTTTTCCTTCCCATTTCTCTTTGACATTCTTCTTCTTCTCCTCTTTCTCTCTCCCTCTCTCCCAATATCTGTCTCTCTTTATCTCTCTTCCCTTTTCATCCTTCTTCTTCTTCTTCTTCTTCTTCTTCTTCTTCTTCTTCTTCTTCTTCTTCTTCTTTATAGTCTGATATATTATTATTATTATTATTATTTTCTTCACTCGCATCTCTTTATCTTATCATATGCTGTGTAGTTTTTATCTCATTAAATTACAGCACACTCATTACACTTTTATAATTCACTACTTATCGATTTATCTTAATTATTCGCTCAGTATCTGACTTTTCGTTTCTGTTTATTTAGTTTTTTTTTATTTCTTTGTCTTATTCGCCTTATTGTTATTTTCATTCATGGTTCGTTTCTCTTTTTTTTTTCCTTTTCTTTAATTCATTTATTTGTAGATCTATTTTCACTCTTGCACTCATTTTCCTTTTTTCTTTGTTTCGTCTCCATCTTTCTCTTCATTCTTTCTTTTCTTTTCTCTCTCTTCTCTGTTCTTTCATTCCTGTTATTCTGTCCATCCCTTTCACTGTTTTAGGTTATAATTTCTTTCTCTTCTCACTTTTCTTTTTTGTCCTGCATCTAGCGTCTTCTTTCCTTTACATTATTGTCTTCTCTATATTCTTTCTATTTACTTATTCCTCCCCTCACATCATTTATCTAGCTTTTATTCTACGTTTCCTTTCCCTTATATTATTGCCAACTACATTTTCTTCCTCTCTACTAATTTATCCTCTCACTTACATCGCCAAACTTGCAGGAACCACTCGGCCCCTTCACTTAATGGCGCAGTTCGTCGTCTTAGTTAATGGCTCATGCTGCTTCCATTGATGTTTCCACGTTGCGAAGTTCTCTTAGTTGCCTTGGGTTATCAGACCACCACTTTTTCTAATCAACAGGTGAAGGTGGGGTTGAGAACAGGACTTCGTTGCATTGTTTTTTATCTGCATATTGTTTTTTAGGACGTTTCACTCTTAATGTGCTTACCTGGGAGCTAATTAGTGTACCTGACACCCACCTGGCTTATCAGAGAAGCACCTTTTATAGTCAGCAGATGAAGGTGGGATTAAGAATAGGACCTTATGGCATTGTTTTGTAAATGGTTTCACTCTTAATGTACTTACCTGGGAGCTAATTAGTGCTTACCTTATCTTACCTTACCTGACGCTACCTGCCTTACCTTTCCTTACCTTACCTTACCTTACCTCACCTTAACTGATACATTTGGAGATTAGCTTTCTACCTTACCTCACCTTACCTTGCCTTGCCTGACCTGAACTTATCTCACCTTACCTTACCTTACCTTACCTTACCATGCCTTACTCAATGACACAATAAAAGCAAAAAATAGATAAAAAATAAGGACGGAGACCACACCTTTTTCCTTTTCATAGAAGTCTGCATATTAAAAGCAAAAAGCATTGGTCTGCTTACTAACGGACAGATGAATGTTGAAAAGAATGAAGACACACTTTTATTTTCCTCGAAGTCTTCTTAGTATTTGGCAACATAAACCAGAGGACCGTTTTGGACACCTGACTATTACCTTCCTTAATGGTTTTGCGGATGACAGGCGGAGCAGGCGGGCTAAAGAACAAGGCCTTTTTCTTGCGTTTTCCTTGAACTCGTCGCATTAAAAGACTGGACTAACGTATTTGGGAGCGGATACACCTGAAGACTCATTTAAGTACCTGGTGATTGCTTGAGTAGTTTTACATTGGTCAAGTGAAGCTAAATAAAGAATGCAAGCTGATTTTTACGTCTCCTTGGACCTTAAATTTAACCTTACTTATTTGCTGACTCATATTAACACCTTGCCTAATAGTTTACTGATGATGACCTGAACGGTTTAACATTGGACAGGTGAAGCTAAATTAGGAATGCAAGTTAATTACCTACTCCTTACTTCTCCTAGGTCCACAAATTCAACCTTACTGATTCATTTGCAAACCCATTAACACCTGAAAATTACCTTGCTTAATAGTGTACCGAAGATCACCTGGGCAGGTAAATCTAAATAAGGAATGCAAGTTAATTATCTACTCCTTACTTCTCCTAGGGCCTCAAATGTAACCTTACCTTTTTATTAACTAACTTGAATTCACACCTGTAAATTACCTTGACTAGTTAATCGTGTACTAATGGACAGGTGAGTGTGGGTGAAGGGACTAAACCATACTCTTGTTTTTCTCTAAGTTTTTCCAATAAGAATTTCCTGTACAGACTGACAGACCCAATTAACCTTTACCTGCCTAGATTATGCACCGACAACCACACCTGACCTATTTCATGCCGAGGTAATTTACAGGTGAATGTGGGCCAAGGTACACGGTCTTAATGAGGGTGTTTTGAATGAGGTTACGAGAGAGAGAGAGAGAGAGAGAGAGAGTTAATGATTTTACCTTTTCTGTTTCACTCCTTCAGTCAATTCAACACTCCATCCTTCCTTACCTTGCTATCTTACCTTACCTTACCTGACCTTACTTTACCTTACCTTACCTTACCTTACCTTACCTTACCTAACCTAACCTAACCTTACCTTACCTTATCTTGCCTTACCTTACCTTACCTTACCTGACCTTACTTTACCTTCCCTTACCTTACCTTACCTTACCTTACCTTACCTGACCTATCCTAACCTAACCTTACCTTACCTTATCTTGCCTTACCTTACCTTACCTTACCTGACCTTACTTTACCTTGCCTTACCTTACCTTACCTGACCTAACCTAACCTTACCTTAACTTACCTTACCTTACCTAACCTAACCTTACCTAACCTAACCTTACCTTACCTTACCTAACCTAACCTTACCTTACCTTACCTTACCTAACCTAACCTTACCTTACCTAACCTAACCTTACATTACCTTACCTAACCTAGCCTAACCTTACCTTACCTTACCTAACTTAACCTTATATCTTTCTTTCTATTTCTGTTTCATTCCTTCACTCCTTCATTCATTCCTCCTCCTCCTCCTCCTCCTCCTCCTACTCCTCCTCCTCCTCCTCCTCCTCCTTCATCACCCTCTCCATCTCCCTATCTCCACCCTCCTTTCCTTTCACCTGGGCACAAGTCATAAGCAGGTATCTTGAAGACTTAATTAACATGTGGGTTTAGTATTCCAGGTAAGTCTGACGATACCTTACCTGTACGTTCGGAGCCCTGCAGGTGTGTGGGGGGGTGGGGGGGAGGGGGTTTTGTGTGTGTGTGTGTGTGTGTGTGTGTGTGTGTGTGTGTGTGTGTGTGTGTGTGTGTGTGTGTGTGTGTGTGTGTGTGTGTGTGTGTGTGTGTGTGTGTGTGAAGGGAAGGAAAAAATAAGATAAAAAACAGTATTTGTCTTGGGAATGTAAACACCTTACATCACTTTTCTTATACATACATACATACATACATACGTACATACATATATACATACATACTACTACTACTACTACTACTACAATATTTTCTTTCTCTTCTTCATTCTTCTTTTTTTCTTCTTTCTCTTCTAATTCCCCATCTATTTTCCTTCTTCGTTTTCTTCTTCCTCCTTTCTATCTATCTATCTATTTATCTATCTATCTATCTACCTATCCACACACACACACTGATAGCTCACGGATTTGTCAACGAAACTCACAAAGATATATTACGTCCCAATTTTTTTATATTTTTTTTACAACCAAGGAGACAGCTCCGGCCAGCCATTCCTTATCGCAAACAGTAACCACAAAACACGGACGAAACATGACGAGGAAAAGACGGTATGCAAACAAGGTCTTACGAGGGGGGACGTGAGAGCAATCTGCATTAATATACTCCTTTGTAAGTTATGGAGAGAGAGAGAGAGAGAGAGAGAGAGAGAGAGATGAATTGAAACACTGGAACATTGCCTCCTCCTATCTGTGTGCCTATCTATACTCTCTTAAAAGTGATTAAAGAGAGGGAGGGAAGGAGAGAGAGGGAGAGAGGAAGTGGGGAGGAGACAGAAGGGAGAAATGGAGGGAAAGGAGAGATGGATTGTGAAGAGGGGAGTAAGTGAAACAACGCGCCCCCGGATGTATGTTCCCCATTAGTTAGAATATAAGTTATTTTCCATATATATCATGTTTATGGTGACCCGTATTTTTCCGTCTATATAAAAAAAATCGTCCCATGTGTTGTAAGTGTATTGAAGTGCCTCGTAATTTTCATATTCTACTTTTTTTAACATTTTTATTGACATATTTTATTTTTTGCCATATATTCTATTTTAGTGCTTCTTATTCCCTCTAACTCTTCCTTCTTCTTCCTTTTCTTCTTTTGAGTTTATTTATCATGTTTCAATATTTTCTCTTACCCTCCTCTTCCCTTCCATCTTTTACTTTCTCTATTTTATTTGTGTAGTTTTTCTTTTTTTCATTTTATTTTAGTGCTTCCTCGTATTTCCTCTAACTCTTCCTTCTTCTTCCTTTTCTTCTTTTTACTTTATTTATCATGTTTCAATATTTTCTCTTACCCTCCTCTTCCCTTCCATCTTTTACTTTCTCTATTTTATTTGTGTAGTTTTTCTTTTTTTCATTTTATTTTAGTGCTTCTTATTTCCTCTAACTCTTCCTTCTTCTTCCTTTTCTTCTTTTTTACTTTATTTATCATGTTTCAGTATTTTCTCTTACCCTCCTCTTCCCTTCCATCTTTTATTTTCTCTATTTTATTTGTGTAGTTTTTCTTTTTTTCATTTTATTTTAGTGCTTCTTATTTCCTCTAACTCTTCCTTCTTCTTCCTTTTCTTCTTTTGACTTTATTTATCATGTTTCAGTATTTTCTCTTACCCTCTTCATCCCTTCCATCTTTTACTCTCTCTATTTTATTTGTGTAGTTTTTTTTTCCTTTCGTCTAACTTTTCTTCTTTTTCTGTATTTTATTTTATCTTATTTTCTCTCTACTCTCCTTTCTTCCTCTGACTCACCCTTCACTATCATCACCATCCCTTTCTTCTACGCCCCTCTCTGCCGCGCCATATTAGTTGTCGCTTGCATTATTGAATTTCCAAACGTGTCTCTTAATATTATTTCTTTTATCACCGAGTATATTTGCCTCACCTCTCCACTCGGGTCTCCAGGTGATTCTTAATTGACTTTCCCTTTTGTCTTTCTCTCTTTCTCACCTCCATGATTTTTCTCTCTCTCTCTCTCTCTCTCTCTCTCTCTCTCTCTCTCTCTCTCTCTCTCTCTCTCTCTCCTTTTCTCCTCCTTCTCCTTCTCCCTTTCCCTTTCCATTTCCCTCACAGCCATGACCTCTTCCCAGCCGTGACCTGACCTCCCATAAAAGCTGACCTCCCTCCCCCATGCCCACTCTCTCCTCCTGACCCTTTCCCCTTTTCTCCTCCCTCCACCCCCCGCTCACCCGTCCCCCTTCCCCGCAGCGCCGCCGGCGGGGACCTACAGACGCTGCTGGACGAGGACTTGGTGCCCTACGAGCGTGACGTCATCAGCTTCACGCGACAGCTCCTGGAGGGACTGGTGTTGGTGCACGACCTCAGCCTGGTGCACCTGGACATCAAGGTGAGGGGGGCGGGGAGGGGAGGGAGGGGAGGGGGGGGGGCTGGGGAGGATTTGGTGACGGAGTTTAATGGAAGAGGAGAAGAAAGAGGAAAAGAAAGAGCAGGAGGAGGAGGAGGAGGAGGAGGAGAAGGAAGAGGAGGAGGAGTGGAATAGATAATGGGTTAGTGAGGAATTGATGACGGGAAGTTTAATGGAAGAGGAGGAGAAAGAGGAGAAGAAGAATGGGAAGAAAAGGAAGAGGAGGAGGAGGAGGAGGAGAGTTTACAAGGACAAAAAAAAGAGGTACCTGTGTGTGTGTGTGTGTGTGTGTGTGTGTGTGTGTGTGTGTGTGTGTGTGTGTGTGTGTGTGTGTTTAAAACTATCTACCACCAGGAGGAAACAATGGAGGAGAGAATTTAAAGGGACATTGAGGAAAATTTATGTGTGATAATGGAGAGGAAATGGAGGGAAGGCGTGAGGGACGGAGGGAGAGATGGAGAGAAAGGGGGAAGGAGAGAGGAAGGTGGAGGGGTCGTGGACACTAACTTGACCCCTGGAGAGAGAGGAGAAAAGGAGGAGAGAGAGAGAGAGAGAAACGGAAGACGAGAAGGGAAAAGGCGAATAAAAGAAGATGAAAAAACGAGAAAAGAAGAAAATGTAAAGAGAAAATAGAGAAAAAAAAAGGAACACCAGAAATAAAATCCAACCCCTGTACAAAAAAAAAAAAAAATCATCATTATATTTGGACCTCATGGGGAGTAAGAATGTTCTGAAACTCACCTGAGAACCTACGATTGTTACTCCTGACCCACCATGACACACACACACACACACACACACACACACACACACACACACACACACACCTAATTTAGCCCACCTGACGAAGGAGTTGCAAAGCCTTCACGTGGTTGTCTCCCCTAAAGGCGAAACTCCCTGATATATGTGACTCAATCTCGGCTTAATGGACTGGCGTGTCGTGTTTGGCAAAATTTGGATGCACGATTTGCTTATACGAGAGGTGTGCAGGGGGAAGGGGATGTGTGTGTGTATGTGTGTGTGTGTGTGTGTGTGTGTGTGTGTGTGTGTGACCCTCATCTTCCCTTCCCTCTCTTCTTCTATATTATATCAACTATTAACTTCATCCCTCTCGCCAAGTTAGATTAGTCACCCTCTCATTTCCCTTCCTATTTTCCTTCTTTTCTCCTGTTCCCTTTTTCCTATTCCTTCTCCTACTCTTTCTCCTATTTCCCTCATCTTCCCTTCCCTCTCTTCTTCTATATTATATCAACTATTAACTTCATCCCTCTCGCCAAGTTAGATTAGTCACCCTCTCATTTCCCTTCCTATTTCCTTCTTTTCTCCTGTTTCCTTTCTCCTATGCCTTCTCTTCGTCTTTCTCCTATTTCCCGTCTCCCAGTTCCTCATCCTCTCCTTTCCTCAACAGCCGCAAAACTTGGTGCTAATGGGAGAGTTTCCGGATTGCGACGTCAAGCTGTGCGACTTCGAGATCTCACGGTTCCTGACGCCCGGCCGGGAAGTGCGCGAGATTCTGGGGACGCCGGACTACGTGGGTGAGTCTCGGGGGTAGTTGCTCGTAGTTACTGTCTTTGTTACCTGTTACGACCACTCCGGACTATGGTGGGTATTTTTTGACCCTACCAATTCGATGCCTGGTAGTTTTCAGTCTTTGCCGAGTGGCTTAAAACTACCCATATGCTGTCCTGAAGACCACAAATCAACCCGGACATTAGCAAAACTCTGTACTGTGTTCTAATGAGCGTTTTTAGGGTTTATTGTGTGTTAAAATAAGGGTGTGTTGAACGCTTTCCTCTGGTGTTTATGTATACGAGTTCCTTTATGCATTTTGAAGTATACATATCCTTTAAATCAAGTATATGTACACCTTTTCTCTCTCTCTCTCTCTCTCTCTCTCTCTCTCTCTCTCTCTCTCTCTCTCTCTCTCTCTCTCTCTCTCTCTCTCTCTCTCTCTCTCTGTTGCCCTTGAGCCGTCTCCTTTGCTGTAAAAAAACAAACTGAGCAAGACATGTAGAAATAGGATACGTAGGATGTCTCTCTGACCACTAATATCCTTCGCTTTCCTTTCAGCGCCCGAGATCCTTCTGTACGAGCCCATCACCAAAAAGACAGACATGTGGTAAGTAGGTCCTTCCCCGCACCGCCCCGCCCCGCCCCGATCCCGCCCCGGCCCTGGAGGTTGTGGCGCCCCAATCCCCGAGTGTCCAGAATGAGTGTCCCGTCTCGTCTTGGTTCTGTGGTGGTGGTGGTGGTAGTGGTGATGGGGTATGGGTGTGTGTGTGCGTGTGTGTGTGTGTGTGTGTGTGTGTGTGTGTGTGTAGTGATGTTAATATGTGTTTAGTAGTGCTGGAGATCTGATGTGTGTGTGTGTGTGTGTGTGTGTGTGTATATAGTGATGTTAATGTGTTTAGTATTTCTGGAGATATGATGATTGTGTATGCGTGTGTGTGTGTGTGTGTGTGTGTGTGTGTGTGTGTGTGTGTGTGTGTGTGTGTGTGTACAAAGACCGCCATACGTGCTTCTAGGGGCATTGTAACATAAGCATAAGAAAGTTCCTAAAGTTAAGAGTAAGACATAAGAGGCGACGTTCTAACATAAGCCAAAGACTCCTATTCTTAAGAGTCCATCCTAGGAGGCGGCAGTAACGGCTAGGATACGTGTTGCAGGTCCCTGGGCGTCCTCGTGTACGTGCTCCTGACGGGGTTTCTGCCCTTCGGAGGCGACACGGACCAGGAGACATTCATGCAGATCTCGCGGGGGGAGCTGGACTTCCCCGAGGAGCTCTTCGAGGACATCTCCGCCGAGGCCATCGACTTCATCAAGAGACTCCTCGTCAGGCAGCCCGAGTGCGTGGCGGAGGAGAAGAAGGAGGAGGAGGAGGAGGTGGAAGGAGGATAAAGAGGAGGAGGAGAAGGAGAAGGGGGAGGACAAGGAGGAGGAGAAGGAGGAGTATTAACATAAGAAGGAGGAGGAGGAGGAGGAGTGGTATATATTAATCGTAGTAGCAGTAGTAGTAGTAGTAGTAGTAGTAGTAGTAGTAGTAGTAGTAGTAGTAGTAGTAGTAGTAGTAGTAGTAGTAGTAGTAGTAGTAGTAGTAGTAGTAGTAGTAGTAGTAGTAGTAGTAGTAGTAGTAGTAGTAGTAGTAGTAGTAGTAGTAGTAGTAGTAGTAGTAGTAGTAGTAGTAGTAGTAGTAGTAGTAGTAATAATAGTAGTGGTAGTTGTAGTATTTTTTCGAGTCCCTTAGAGAGTATCAACCGAAAATATAAAGATGATATAGCCTCACACACAAACACATTATCTTACTCGGCTTATTGTCCCGCAGGCGCCGCATGAGTGCCCGGGAGTGCCAGAATCACGAGTGGATGAAGAAGGAAGTCACCAGACCCACCCCGTGCGCAGACGTAGTCCCCAGCGTG
Source organism: Eriocheir sinensis (assembly GCF_024679095.1). Taxonomy (NCBI): domain Eukaryota; kingdom Metazoa; phylum Arthropoda; class Malacostraca; order Decapoda; family Varunidae; genus Eriocheir; species Eriocheir sinensis. Next base: position 21,297,674 of record NC_066524.1, read on the forward strand.
CCCACAGCCGCGCCCACGCCCACGCCAGCACCAGCAGCTCCCGCACCCACGACACCCGCCCCCACGACGTCCGTATCGACGAACCCAGTTTCAACGACCCCAGCTGTAGTCATCCCCACACCCCTCCCCATCGCTACACCCGCTACTAACACCATCACACCCGCCGCGCCCACGCCCACGCCCACACCCGCAGCACCCACGCCTATACCCACGCCAGCACCTGCTTCCACAACACCCAAACCCACCCCGCCCGCACCCTCAGTACCCACGACACCAGCCCTGCCAGAGATTAACACTCCCACAGTCGACATTGGCCGCCCACCACTGCACCCACTCACCCCGGTCAAGCAGTTCGCCCCCGCCTTCCCCGAGCCCCTCTCTGGCTTCAACTCCCCCATCACCGCCGTCCCCCACGCCCTCCTCCAGCGCAGAGAGTCCAGGTCGCTCTCCAGACACAACCTGGACAGAATCAGAAGCATGTCAAAGTCCCGAGAGGTCCTGTCAGAGAGGATCCAGATGTCCAACTTGAAGAAGACGATGTCGAAGTCACGCGAGCGGCTCTTCGATGCACGGCTCGGTGCTTCGAAGTCCAGGGAGCGGCTGATGGGTCTGCGGTCCTTCTCCCAGTCGGTGGAGGCCCTGTCAGCCCTCTCGCAATTCAACCAGGAGAACGCCGTCTACCAGAGCTGCAACAACATCTTCGTGCCCATGATCACGCCCACCACCAAGGAGGCCGACGTCTGTAGGATGTACAAGAGCCTCGCCGCCATCGACCAGATCGACGAGTTCGACTGCACGCACAAGCTCGGCTACTTCGAGTCCAGACTATCCAAGGACGACGAAGACTACAACGACATCGTCACCAGACACAACACGAGCCTCAACTCCGTCATCGCAGTGCAGGACTCCAAGCCCGTCGTCAGCAACTACATGGTGAACGAGGCGAGACTCAGAGGAGGAGGGCGAGGCGGGCGCAGCACCGACATATGCGACAAGCGGTGCCCCCGCCACAACCACCGCCAGCCCGAGGCCCAGCCCACGCAGAAGATCCCGAAGGTGAACCGCGCCGAGCGCATGAAGCGAGAGGCCCAGCGGAGACGCAAGGAGAAGAAGGAGAGGGAGAGAGAGGAAAAAGAGAGGCAGAAAGCACAGGCAATAGAGCACGCGGAAGTCATAGCTCGGAACAACAAAACCACGCACGAAAAGTCAGGCGAAAGTTCAAACTCTCCCGGCGGGCGGCGGCGGTCCTCGTCCCACGTGGAGCAGCGCCTCGCCGAGCGGCACGAGCGCCAACAGGAGAGGCTCGAGAAGCAGGAGAGGAAAAACAGCGCCATCCACAGAAAACGGGAGCCCACAGAGGCGCTCGACAAAAGCCCAGTCACCGAGAGAGTGCGGCCGGGGAAGATTTCGAGCGTGCTTGAGGTGCCGCAGGAACGCCCTCGCTGTACCATGCCAACCAGGAAGAACAGGACCAAGAAAACCTCCAACGCCGGGAGCGACGTGTCCCAAGCCTCCTCCCTCGAGAGCGTAGACGGAAACCTTGAGAGTCCACGCAGTCCAGCAAGACCCAAAAGACCGACGTCGCTGGACTTGCCGGAAATCAAGATTTTCCCCGAGGCGATATCTCCCGCGTCCCTCGCTGGAGACGTCAACGACAACGTCCTCAAAGAAGACTCTCGCAAGGAAATCGATGAGGCATACAACTCCCTGGAAGAGCCTGCCCTCAACAGGAGCCACAGCACGCCGAGCACCTCCCACACCGAGACCACCACGCCCACCACCACCACGGACGCCAAGCACGAAGAAGTAAAACAAGAGCAACCCAAACCAAGGAGGAAGTTCGCTGAGCTCCTCGACAACCCGCTCTTCGTCAGGCAAGCAGAGATCAGCAACCAAAGCTGCGTCCAAAACACGCCTGACGCTGAGACTAGCGAAGACCCCGAGAAGGAGAAGATCCTGAAAGTCGAGTCTGAGCGCAGCGTGTTCGGCTCCTGCGAGTTGACCATTATCAAGGAGGAGGAACGACAGGCGCCGAAGAAGGCCGCCCCCTCGTACTTGCGCTCCATCTCCACGAGCAGCGACCTGGGCAGCATGGTCAGCGCCAGCAGCGAGTGTTCCCTGGAGCGAGAGGAGGGCGGCGGCCGCAGCCCAGCCACCGACGTCGATTCCTTGGAGTGGAGGAGTCGGACGCGCGCCATCAGCTTCCTCAACAACCCGTCCTCCCCGAGGCCCCGCGTCCTGTCCCGCTCCAACTCGATGCACCTGGACTCCCCCGTCAACCCGGCGCGGCCCTGGGGCAACCTGTGCGACGGCGCCGTGGCCCGCGCCATGGAGAAATTCAAGAAGCCCGAGGATCAGGCGGCAACCAAGAAGACCCGCCGCCAGTCCTCGCCCGTCATGTCCCCGTCGTCATCGCCGCGGCTGCACTGAGAGAACACCCAGGCCAACGTCATTCGTCTCTAAGAACTACTAGTCCACTGTCTACCCACCAAATATTGCTGCCTCAGTCATTACTGTTCAATCTAACGCGTAAAGACACGATGACCAATGGATAATACCAATGAATAACTAAGTCGATTAATCTCTCAAGGCATTAATTTAACCAAACGTGACGAAGGTAAACACGGCACGCGGCGCCCCTGCTAAGACACGTCCCTTGTCCGCCGGACCCTCGCCCCGGCAGCGGCCTGGACGCTGCCTCCCGAAATCGTCTTTCATCCCAGCACTCCGGAGCGCAGCAAGTTCCTCCCCGCGGCGAGGGCTTCACGGCATCATTCACCCTCCTTTTCAATGCCCGCCAAGCAAACAGACAGCTGACAATATAAATTTTCTCGTTTAGATTAATAATGACGCCAAAACTTAATTACTTGAGACGCCAAAGCTTACTGGTCATGTGCACAGCGTCCCGATCACTCCTCGAGCCCTAACCACAAGGCGCCGAGGCGCCACCCGCGACGAGGCGCTCATGTGATGCCTGCGTGCCTGTGTTTGCCTTCCCTTTCTCATCGCAGACGTGCCTGCCGACGCGGTGCTTACAAAACGGGTATTTACACTTCTTGACGACACTGGTGCCGTGCCAACCCTGCCCTCCGCCCGGGAACCCAGCGACCGCTCCCAACACGCGCGACGCTCCCCTCAAACACTAACCATCAACGAGCCACACATTGCTTTCATGAGTGAGGCTAAAGCTGTCCCCAAACTTTGTCATGAGTAACTATGAGGTGAAAAAAGTGCCTTTTAGTGCACTTGAGTGTAAAAGTGCCTTTGGAAAGCTTAATTCAAAGTAGGTATTCGCGTGAAGTGCATCCCCAGGAGTGACCAGCCGTGCGGAGCCCGCCAGCTGCTGCACGGAGACGGGACCTCTGCCCTGCACCCTGGGACGCGCGCAGGACAGCCCCTCCCCCCAACGACACCCTGCCCAGTGCTGAAGCTTATGTAATCACACACACATATATATTTACCGAACAATAAATCTCTACGAAGCATATTTTTTTGTATTTCACTCGACTTACAGCGGGCGAGGCGAGCTGCTTCATTGCCGAGACGAGGCGCTTCGCCTCGCCGCTAGTCATGTACAAGTGACTCACTGTGAGGGTTGTGTGCCTGCTCACGGCCTTCACGAGTAAGATGTATGAGAAGGAGACCTTTATCTCTTCTAATGTACGGACCGTAACACTTTTTCTAGCCTGTAGGAGTAGCCTCTAACAGCACCAACATTATACTCTGAGCGGTGCACGGCAGCAAGACTCCTGCCTCGAAGTCTCGCTTGCTGTGTGCGCACGCCTGTAGCCATTACCTTGTCAATACTGCTTTATGTGATAACACATTAACCTCCTTTGTGTGCATTACCAAACATATAAACATGTGGGATCCTGACTCTTCATTTATGTTTATGGAAATAAAAGTTTGACGACGATGCCAAGTGGCTTTAAATACTGCGAGATAGAACTGAATCACTCTTCCCAAACCTTCCACATATCTCTACCTCAACCATGAAACACATTACATGATACAAATGATATGGAGCAAGACCAATAGAGCAGAAGAAGGGCGATTGTCAGCTGTTTGAACGCCATCCTTCCCTGCCGGAGTCGCAGGGCCCGGGGGGTCAACTCCACTCGCGGAGGTTTCAAGGGAGGAGTGACACGCGTTGCCTGTGTTGTGTTCTTGCCCAGCCTCTAGATTCCCGAGTATCGCAGAGTGAGTTACGCTGACAGAACACTTATCTGAGAACCTTGTGGCTATAACGTGGTATAAATGACACTAGAAAGACCTGTAGCTGCCACTGGGTCTAGTTACGTCGTGGAGGCCGGCGTAGTACGGTTACCCAGACACACACGGCCGTCAGGTGAGCCTCAGACGTGAAGGTCATCGGTTTAAGCATCATCTGGACGGCTTGAGAGGACGTATGGAAGCTGCAACGGCCGACGGGGGGAAAATAAGGTAAAGTGAAAGGTAGATAATTGATTGTTGAGTGGTGGTTGCCTCGTGCCTCCCCTCCTCCTCCTCCTCCTCCTCCTCCTCCACACACACACACACACACACACACAGAAGGCCTGTTATGGAAAGTTTCTGAGGTATATTATTAGGAGTTACAAGTGTATTTATTTTTGTTGTCTTTGTTATATAATAGTGCTTTGGAGGACTGTTGAGACGCAGTGGCGTAGTTAGGCCTGGGCTTTCGGGGCTATTATAGCCCCGATGTTTTATGAATATCCCCGGATCTCAATGAGTTTCTTTTTTTTTAAAGAAAGGCCAATAAATAACTGTTAATTTTTGTTAAGCTGTTAGGACTAGAAATTAGATTTCATAGATCTCGTCCGGAGATCACACGGTTTGTTCCCGTCCGGTTCACGTTCCTGTCACGTATTCACGGACACTCGACAGTCGCGAGATCGAACTTCGTTGATATAAAAATAAATAAAAAATAAGTTAAAAGCTTAACAGTAAAAGAAGCTTTTAATACGTCTTTAACCCTGTATTAAATAAACTTGCAGCCTGCAGGAACTGATGACATGCAGGAGTAAAAACCAGCATCTAAATTTATAAAATGCTGTAGTAGAGTAGCAGGCTGCAGGAGATGACGCCTGACCGGCCACAGTACTTACTGTCGTGATGTGATTACCTGGGCTGTGACAACGGGGTTAACAGTACGTCTGTCGTAAGACAAATAAAGGCTCAAAGTTTTTTCTTTTTCTCAGTTTCTAGGTGAGTAAAGCAAAAAAACAAATCGATCGTTCCGTTGCCGCAGGAGTGTGAACAGTTATTTTTTTCTTCAGACTTGAGTTGTGGCTACCATTAATATTAATATTATTTACAAAATGAACTGCTTGATATACCTATTGAAGAAAAAGGGGTATTATATTGAACGTCTTGGCGGTCTAATTTACAGGCACGAAGAGTGCTGAGTTGTAGTTTTCATATCCTTGGTAACAGAATAAATTTAATGAAAACTAAATTAATTTGGGAAAGTCGTAGTTTCTGATTGCTAATTACTTGATGGTCACTTACTCAGATGTTCCTTATTTTACTTTAATACATTGTAAAAACGGCCAATTGCTTTTCATCAGTTTTAGCGCCTTGCTCTCCGCAGTGAACGTACCTGATCGAAAGAATACATTTTAATTTGAAGTTGTCTGTACAGTATATTTATATGAGTGATACATCAGTCTTAAGCGCTTGAGTGTGTTTATATGCTTTACCATAGTTTGAAAATGACCTGGAAAGTTTTGTTATAACACACGCCATATTTACAGTGTTATTGCTAAATACAGTAACACAAACTGGCCCTAATGTATGTCAGCGAGGCCTCAGAATCACCCTAAAAACTCCGCGCTTC